>NC_090241.1:8315000-8382500 GCF_024489055.1 Chanodichthys erythropterus | reverse complement strand
TGAAGCATCATGTGATGCCGAAGACTGGAGTAATGATGATGAAAATTCAGCTTTGCATCACATGAATAAATTACATTTTACCTGGCCAAGAAATAATAATAAAAAAGCAGCTGTTTGGATTTAAATAGGCAAATACTTAAGAGTCTATGACTAGAACATTATTGCTGTGATTATTAAGTTTCTAACATGTTATATGTTTGGGAACAGTTCTTCTAACCCTAATTAACAGAGTGTGTAGCTTTTCATTTCTTAACCATGTAGGAAGACACATATTCCAGGAGGACAAAGTCAGGATTCATCAGGCTCAAATTGTGAAAGAAAGGTTGGGAGGGAACATGAAGAATCATTTTCACATATGAATTGGCACCTCTGAAACTAGACCTTGAATTCATTGAAAGTCTTTGGGATGTGCTGGAGTAGACAGAGTGCTCGACTCTTGCATTGTCAATATAAGATCTTGACCAAAAATTGATGCACCTCTTGATGTAAGTAAGATCACAACATTTATTTCCATCAAGAGGTACAGGTTTTTTGATCAAGTTCTTGTATAATAATAATAATAATAATAATAATCACAGCAATAATGATCCAGTCATAGACTCTTAAGTTTTTTCATTTTTAAATCCAAAAAGCAACTTGTTTTTGACCAGGCAGTGTATATTACAATAGAAAATGGTTATTTTAAATTGTAATAAGATTTCACAATATTACTGTTTTACTGTATTTTTGATATATTTAAAGGTGCCCTAGAACCAGTTTTAATAAGATGTAATATAAGTCTAAGGTGTCCCCTGAAAGTTTCAGCTCAAAATACCCCATAGATTTTTTTTAATTAATTTTTTTAACTGCCTGTTTTGAGCCATAATTATATATGCACCGATTCAGTGTGCGACCCCTTTAAATCTCACGCTCCCCTGCCCCCGAGCTCTCGACTGCATTAACCAGCATAAACAAAGTTTACACAGCTAATATAACCCTCAAAATGGATCTTTACAAAGTGTTCGTCATTCATGCTGCATGCATGCATCGATTCCTGTGAGTATAGTATTTATTTGGATGTTTACAATTGATTCTGAATGAGTTTGAGGCTGTGCTCTGTGGCTAACAGGCTAAAGTTAACATTACACACTACTGGAGAGATTTATAAAGAATGAAGTTGTTTTATGAATTATACAAACTGCAAGTGTTTAATAATGAAAATAGCGACACTTTCTTGTCTCCGTGAATACAGTAAGAAACAATGGTAACTTTAACCACATTTAACAGAACATTAGCAACATGCTAACGAAACATTTAAAAAAGACAATTTAAAAATATAACTAAAAATATCATGATATCATGGATCATGTCAGTTATTATCACTCCATCTGCCATTTTTCGCTATTGTTCTTGCTTGCTTACCTAGTCAGATGATTCAGCTGTGCACATCCAGACGTTTTGCCCTTGTGTAATGCCTTGAACATGGGCTGGCATATGCAAATATTGGGGGCGTGCATATTAATGATCCCAACTGTTACGTAACAGTCAGTGTTATGTTGAGATTCGCCTGTTTTTCGGAGGTCTTTTATACAAATGAGATTTACATAAGAAGGAGGAAACAATGGTGTTTGAGACTCACTGTATGTCATTTCCATGTACTGAACTTTTGTTATTCAACTATGCCAAGGTAAATTCAATTTTTCATTCAATGGCACCTTTAAATGAATGCAGCCTTAAGAGAGCCTTAAGAGTTACCTCTCCTGTTCGAAGCACCCACTCTAATTGGGACTCGAACCCGGGTCCGCCGGCATGGGAGTCGGACACTCTAACAAGGAGGCTAAAGACCGCAGTCTCTAGAGCACCTCTTGAGTTCAGGAGAGTGAGGTTTACATGCACAGCCTACGTCTGTTACACTCACCCCCCTAAACCTCACTTCCATCTGGGTCACGGCACCAATGTAACCCCTACTGTTCGAACCACACGCTGCAATCTGGACTCGAACCTAGGTTTGCCGGCATGGGAGTCGGGCACTCTAACAAGGATGCTAAAGACCACAGTCTCTATTGTCAGCCTCTTGAGTTCAGGGGAGTGAGGTTTACAAGCACAGCTCTGTCTGTTACATATATATTTGAAAAATATATTGCTGCACACACAAAAGTCTCTAGCGGACCAACCATTTTTTAGAAGTTTGTTTTTAGTTGAAAATGATTACTCTTATGAGTAATTTATTTATAGATAAAGCCCAGACAGGTTATTTGCAGTATATGTATGGTGTAATTAAAAATAAGAATAATTTCACATCAGGAAGCATTATAGTGATGTTTCATGTAGGGCCTGTTTGTGGATTTGTGATGTGGGGCAAACATTTGAAGGCCGGAGCAGCATTGTGTGCTCTGGGGGCAGTGAGAGAAAGCTGCCGAGGTCACTCACTAAATTTTGAAGATGTTGCTTTATGCAATGGGGTTATCTGTTTGCTCTCATCATCTTAGCTCCACTGTTATTTCAATGGTAAAGGTCTCCGTACATAAATAGTCTATTGAGTGCTGTGATTGACACCCTGCTGGATCAATACAGATATCCTTGGTACACCGGACAAATAAGGAGTTGAGATATCCTCACTCTATCTCTCTCTCTCTGTTTCTCTGTCTCTGTTTATTTCCTCCCCATGACTTTCTCTCCCCTGTATCTCTTTCTCAATTTCTTCCTCCAACACCTCCCTCATTTCACTCACAGTCTCTCGGTTTCTTGCCTCTCTCTCTCTGACACTCACATATCATGTTCAGGATGTGCACTGCTAAAGGTCAAACATTCTCGGCTCATTTGTTTTGCCACAGCCCAAAAAAAGATGTCTGCTGTGTTCTCTGAGATGATGAGGGGAGTGTGGATACCGAGCAAGGGCGCCAGATTGATACCAAGTCTGAGATGATGGAGAAACTGACAGGGGAAGAAGAGAAGAGGGAGCTATTACCTGAGATGGAGATTTGGAGAGAAATTCTGAAGAGAAAAAAATTAGAGTAGGCAAGAAGAAGCTGCTTTTAGACTTAAAGGTATAATTTACTTTAAAATAAAAATTTTAAAGGATTTTCTCCTTATAATGGACTTCAATTGGTCCCAAAAGGCTGAAGGTCAAAATTATAGTTTCAGTGCAGCTTCAAAGGGCTTTAAACGATACCAGATAAGGAATAAGGGTCTTATCTAGTGAAACGATCGGTCATTTTCTAAAAAAAAAAAAAATGCATATGTTTTATAAACACAAATGATCGCCTTGCAAGGGCTTCCACCATTCAGCCTTCCATATTCTTTAAAAAGCATACACTGTATGTCCTACACCTTCCCTATTCAACTTACGAAAAAAAAAAAACGGAACTGGTGCTGCGTTCGTTCCGTAAGTTGATCAGGGAAGGTGTAAGACATACACCGTAAGTTTTGTGAAGAATACGGAAGGCGGAAGCCCTTGTGAGGTGATCATTTGTTTATAAAACATATACATTTTTAATTTTTTCTTTTTTTGGGGAAAATGACCGATCGTTTCACTAGATAAGACCCTTTTTCCTCATCTGGTATCGTTTTAAGCCCTTTGAAGCTGCACTGAAACTGTACAGAACTGAAACAGGAACTTATATATACACAAAAGGGAATTAACTGATGACGTGCTGCTGTGAAGATGTTTAGTGTCCATGGTTACAGATGAATGTGTGCAGGTGAGGAACAGAAGGGATGCTGGGAAATGGAGTGCTAATGCTAGTGCTGATGACAGTACATCCCCCTCTGGTAAGGCGCATCCTCGTGCCGTAACAGAACATCCACGGGGAGGGCCGGAGGGGGTTCTGGAGGCGGGTGAAGTGATGATGACGACGGACAGGTGGAAGGCTGACGAGACGTTAAGGTGGTGCTTGGACGACGGTCCCCTGGCGGTGATGGAGATGATGAACTGCTGGCACAGACCCAGAGCTCCCCGGTGCCGACAGCCCGCGACGGAGATGAGGAAGGGAGGAGCCCAGATGGTGACTTGGCTGATGGCAGCTGGGGACGACCGATGGAGGCATGGCCAATGGATCCGCTGGCACGGAGAGGTGATGGAGACAAGCAACATCGTTGGTACTGGAAACCCAGGTGATGTGGCGGCGACGACCGTCATAGGCGTAGCCAGAGTACCCAAGGGCTGAGGTGGATCTGGTGTGACCGAGGACAGAGGCAACACCAAGGAGAAGGAGGAGCCCACTGACGTCAAAGAGGTGGAGGGAAAGAGTGCAGCGGACGGACCGCAAGTCCGTGATGGAAGAGGTGCAACGATGGACCAAGGGGAAGCCAGCAGGACAAGGAAACCCGGAGAAAGCGGAAGTCCGAGGGTTTCCGGTGAAGCCGTAGGTGGGAGGACCCCCAATGGAGACGATAGGCTGAGATGGAACGAGGATCTCAGAGGCCGGAGGTGGAGCCGCAGGATCCTCAAGTGATGGCGCTGCAGGTGAACACACGACCTGTGGCTCGACGCCAGAGCGGGGCTCCCATGGAGACGGCGCAGGACTGTGGACCTCCGGCAGCGGCATGGTTGGAGCTCTGGGGTGATGGAGGTGATGAAGATATCGACGGCATAACAGTGAGTAATATACAGTCTTTACAGTCATTAGATATCGTTTAGAATCGATGATGAAGATAAAGATGCTGGGTGGGAAAGGGTGGGAGATGGAACTTCCTCACTGAAGTCAATCAGCGAGTCCTCATCCTCCGTTGTCATGACTCCCTCGTCCTCTGATGTCGCTGGCTCACACCCTTGGTCAGACTTGCGGTAGGGCTGCACATCCGGGGTGAGGGTCAGCTCTGTCCTCTCTTTCTCCGGCTCTGGCTGACGCATGTCGTGGCGGGTGCTGACTGTCTGCGGGGGGCAGACGCGAGTTCTTACGGGCTCAGATCGGGGCACGACGCTCTCCAGACCCCGAATGACAATTTCTCTCCAGTTCAGTTAGGTGGTGTCTGGGAGGTCGAGGCTTTGGTGGAAAGTAGCCCCACTCTGGAACAAGGTCCTGAAGGTCTCGTCATCCAGGGAGCTGGTGACAGCCAAACAAATAAAGTTTTTAACAAAAGAAAAAAGGTCTGTGCTCTTCTGAGCCCGGACAAGCATTATTGCCCTCTTGTCCATTTCAGGCAGTCTGTTCATCTGTCAGGCTGTGTACTCAAAGGAAGACGAAGAAGAACAGGTTCAAATACAAAAATCCAAGTTTAATTCAAACGGGAAGGTAGGCAGATACACACAACGCAATAAGACAGTGAACGGACAATGAACAGAACTGAAACAGGAACTTGTATACACAAAGGGGAATTAACTGATGATGTGCAGTTGTGAAGATGATTAGTGTCCATGGTTACGGATGAATGTGCACAGGTGAGGAACAGGAGGGATGCTGGGAAATGGAGTGCTAAAGCTAGTGCTGGTGACTGTGACGCCTGGATTGTTTTCATCAAATGTATTTTCGACTGAAGAAAGAAAGACATGGACATCTTGGATGACATGGGGGTGAGTAAATTATCAGGACATTTTTATTTGAAAGTTCAAACCTCACTCTATTTACTCTCTTAATTAATAGTATCTTTATTGTGAACAATTCATCAGTGCTTGTTATATAACAATTTATTTATTCTTTTATTTTTTTAATGTCCTTTGATGCCAAAGCGGAATTTTCAGTATCATTACTCCAGTCTTCAGTGTCACATGAAACAGTTCTTATTATTAATTTTGAAAACAGTTGTGCTGCTTAATATTTTTGTGTGAACAACTTTTTTTTTTTCAGGATTTGATGAATAGAAACTTCAAAATAACAGCATTTATTTGATTTTTCTTTTTTAAAAATATATATAAATTTTATAAAATTTATGCAATATATTAAGTGTATATATTAAAATATAGAAGTCTTTGTAACTTTTGATCAGTTGAATGTGTCCTTGCTGACAGTCTTTTTGTTAAAAAAAAAAAAAAAAGAAAAAAAAAGAAAGAGACTTCTGGAGAAAATTAATTGGAAACATATTTCTTAAACCAAGGCTACTGAAAAAGTGGTCCATCACCAAGATAAAGTGAGTATTCTTCAAGGAATCAGTCATGGTTTGACTGGTTAGAATAGTCCTACCAGCCCTGGTTCTGGTTCTAAACAGTATCTTTCTCCACGGCCATAAAATATGACTTTCAATATGTGGTACAATGTATTTCAATAGTCCACTTTAGACATTCTACTAAGTAACTAACTTTGCAGCTGTCAACTACCATTCATTAAGGTAATAATAGTAGAATGTCATCTTAATATCTGCTGACATTTTATTTTGATGGTCCCCAATAGATTAAAGTGGACAATGAAAATAAAGTGTAACCAAAAATATAACTTAAATTGTATCTTATCTGCTGCCTTTGACACCACAGCTCTAGATAATTGCTAGTTTAGCAATTTAAAGGGATAATTAATTAATCCAAAATTGTGATTCCAAACCTATATAACTTTCTTCTGTGGAACATAAAAGACAATATTTATAGAAATGTCTCAGTGGTTTTTGTCTGGCAGTCATTAGTCACCAAAACCACTGAAGTCAATGGTAACCAAACACAGCAGTCATCTCAATCTTTACTTGTACTCCTTAGGTCACCATTGCACATGAAGGACAAGTCTGAATAACAAATGGGGCCTTCTGAGAAGAGAGCTTCCCATATGACCTGATCTTATTTGCTGTCGTCTCTCTCTCTCTCGCTGTCTCTGACAGACACTTAAACTTCCTTTGTAAATCCTTTTATTAAATTTTTCAATTCTTTGGGATGTGATGATATAAGAGAGAAAGATCGAGTTCCGGGCAGCTGATGGCACTGATGCGGCGAGACGCCAACGGCCCTGCACGAACACCAGTGCAGTAAACCTTTTAAAGCACAGCTTAAATCTAAGAGGGTCACAGGTCAGCCATTGCAACCGTAATGTTACATTAAGCTTTTCCATGCTGGAGTGTGTTAAAAGTTTGGGCTATCCACTTAAAGCTTTTTTCCCTGAGCATTGCGAAACTTTTGCTGCAGAATTGCGAATAATTTGTAGGACAGAGAAGAAAGGCAATGATATACCCACATGTTTTATTCTGTTTGTTTAGCTTGTCTGAAACGGGGATAAAAAAACACTAACAAGAGAATAAGTGCTGCTCAGATGTGAATTTGAGAAAATAGGAACTTAACAGAGGGGTAGGGTGAAGAAAAAAGATGAAAGATACGCAGGACAGACTCCCTCAACACGCTCTAAATGTGCGTAATGATCCTCTCACACACACGCACATGCAATTATCCCCGCTGAGGTGGTATGTGCTCTCTGATGGCTATTTTGACAGTTAAATGGCTACAGTGTTATTGTAATGATTTAGGGTTGGTGCTCTAAAATGTCTTCAACTGGACGTATATAAACTCCTGTTTCCTCTCTAGATGGTGTAAAGTGCTGTACCGCCAGATCAGGTTTCTGCTAACGAGAGGTAAAGTAAACGACAATGAGAGTGAGTAAAACCACAGTGTTGATGTAGAAATGTGAGACTCCTCTGTGGGGGTGAGCTGCAGAATGAACGATATTAATATTTTGACATAGTGTTTTTTAAAGAGGCAGTTTATATTGGTCAGGTTTTACTCTCTTTTTGTGCAAAGAAAACCTGAAATCGTATACATTGTGAGGATATACCAATGGCTTAATAAACATAAATGCAAAAAAAGGGGGTATAAGTGGGGTTAGGTTACCACCCAATAATGACGGTTAATGGAAAGTCCCCACTGTGGTACAGCAGTGTGTGTATGTGTGTGCACCTTTTGTGATTTATGAGAACACAATTTTGTAAAATGACATGTGAATTACACTGGTATTATGAGGTAAACATGAAATATGAGGACATTTCATGAGTTCTCATTTAAAATGGCTTTAAAAACATACTAAACAATGATTTGTTAAAAATGTAAAAATGCAGAATGTTTTCTGTGATGGGTAGGTTTAGGAGTAGGGGGATAGAATGTACAGTTTGTACAGAAGTAACTTTTATAGCAAAACAAACCTTTGTGTTTCAGATCAGACTCATTTCATATTACTCAAAGACCTCAACATATTTATGAAAAGTATAACCAAGTAAATCTGTCTGAATCCCTATTCACATACAGCACTGTTTATCCTTAATATTAATATGTTCTATTTACATTGTTTCCTAACCAGGCTCCACTGGGTAATCCGTCCATAGTGAAATCTCCTTAGTCCAAAATCCCACTCTGCATATCTGCATATTAAATCAAATATCAAATATGTTTTGATTGGCTGTCACTGTAGCACATCACGCAGCATTTTCACTTTTTCTGTGGTAGTGTATGATGCACTTATGTTCTTTTTGTTATGTGCCCATATACGGTTTCATTTTTATTTCTTTTTCTTTTTTGTATCAAGGTCAGAAATAATCTTTTCTAATAAGGAACTGATTCCCAGGGGCATTTTTTTTTACCTTTGTTAGGGCAATTTTTATAATTACCTAATTAAAGGCATCTATGTTGTCTTTTTTAGGTCAAATACTTAATCAGTTGACATCAGTGAAGCGGTCAATGACTTCAGTTCATTGCAAGTTCACAGACTTCTACAATCTCGCAAAAAACACCTATTATAATCAATGAAGCTGACTACACTGCATAATGAATCTTTTTTTTACATTGTATCTGCAAAACTCATTTGCAGAATTCTCTTGCCTCCCCTGAGCCCATTGAGCCTCATTGGGGGCAACTGAGAATGAATGGGGGAATGTCACATATGAGGAGGCTATGCAGATATGCTGCTATGATTGGATATGATTGGTTATGATTGATTTGATTGGTTAGTGTGATAAATCCCGCCTCTTGTTTTCATGTGTGTTCCGCGTTCGCAAAACGTCTGAATTAATAAAATGATGGCGTTAACACTAGCTTGATGAGATTTATACTTTATAACATTGTTATTGTAAAAATACAAAACATTTTATGTAATTTTGATGAATGGTTAATAAAGGGACACAACAAATGGAGGCTCGTCTGTGATTTGAACCTTGGACCTCTCAGGTTCCTTTCCTTGTAACCTTGTGGTATGCCAATGACCAGTTTTGTGACCTAAATAGTTAATGTACCACATGTTTTGATTGATGCAAACATAATTAAACCTGGATTTAAGCTCTTTCTGATAAACATATGGAGGAGGAGAGCAGGTGTAACTTTTATGGCGTCTAGCTTTCTACGGGTCTTGTGTAAACACCCACAAAACCATAGAGGATAAAAAGAATCAGAGTTAATCATTGGCATTGAGTTTGTTTTGTGCATGACAGGTCATGTTCTCCAAATATATGTTTATTACACAGACAGGTGACAAATCAGCAAGGAGTTGCGCTCTGTCTGGAAAATGTCAACTGCTGTTTTCTCTTTTTTTCCGCACAGAACGAAGGTGAAGGACAACACACTGCCATCTGTTTGCAGCTTAGGCCCAGAGAACACATGGCTACAGGTGTGCGGCAAGGACAGGGCGTGATACAAAGGTTAGACAACTCAGTATTTGTCTCCTTATCGCTCTCATTTTATATCTCCCAATGGCTCATCTCTCTTTATCACTTTCAAACCTGACCGTTCGCCATTGCACCTCATTGCATTTAAGTCGCGATAACCCGGGTGTCAAGCAAATGTCCAGAATGCTTTATCACTGCTGTCATTTTGTTCCCTTCACAACGTCAAACAATATTACCCATCACACTTAAATCAATTGCAATCTTTAGAGGAGAAGGGGAAAAACATCAGGTATAGTGTTATTATGCTCTCCGCAGCGGCAAGGCGTAAACCTGGAGCCAATCTCCATTACAAACCAAGCTGAAGGAAGTAGAGCAGAACGATGAACGAGAGGCAGGCGAGAAAGAGAAAGAGGGAGAAGATTTTTTGCTAATGTATAGGCAGATACTTACAGAAGCACATTCACATTATATATATATATATATATATATATATATATATATATATATATATAATATATATATATGGAAAAAATTAAGAGACCACTTAACATTGATTTCTGAACTTGGAGTGGTCTCTTAATTATTTCCATAGCTGTATATATATATATATATATTATATACACTCTACAAATGAAAAGTCTGGCCTGCTGAATGTAGCATGGTTGGGTATGACCAAAATGTTATATCACAGTAGTAATTTTATTTCATGTTAACAGTATATATCACAGTATAGTTATTTTAAATTCTAGGATAATCAGCGAAACTGTCTACATTGGAGGCGCCCATGTGGAACCCAGTTTAGAGAGTAGGCTAATGTTTTGCTTGGTGTCTGTTTTTTTAAATCTCACCACAGATATACTGCAGTGTAAGTGGCATTGCATTTCTACTATTGCATAAAAATGCTGGGTTAAAAACAAACAAAGTTGGGTTGAAAATGGACACACCCAGCAAATGGGTTGTTTTAACCCAGCGGTTGGATTAAAATGTTTGCCCAATGTGCTGGGCAGTTTTATTTAACCCAACTATTGTTTAAAAATTACTATATGGCTGGCTTAAAATGAACCCAAAATACCTACCTTTTTTTTTAGGTATTGTGGAAGCCAACCTGAAAATTTACAATGAGTCATAGATAATTATAGATCCTATTTAAGGGAGCTTTCATCACAGTCCTTCATAGTAAATATGTGGTCGTCACTCAGAAGTGCTCCATTTCTATCACTCATCCACAGACGGCTTTTATAATATCAATCAATAATAAATGTAGCCAAATGTGTTTGTGATTATACACAAACAAGTTTTGAGCCTAAGAAACATATCTAGAGACCACAGAATCCCATGGTACAAAAGGCTGTAATCGCTCCTGCTATGAATATTCCCTATAATCATCGAATACCATATAAACACACATTAAGTGAATATTCCTGAAATTTACATTTGCGTATTTTCTTGCATAACCATGCAACACATTCGCTTTGGAAACAGTGTAAGTTTTGAATTTTTTCGAACCTTTGCGGTTAAGCAAATTGCTATATCCCAAATAATTTCCTATCTCTATTGTCTAGTAAATGTGTATTATTATAAGTAAGGATGAATTTAGTTTTAAGACATTGAGTTAGAGAATGGGGAAAAAAAACATTGTTCATTCATCAACTTCATTGCTGCTTGTTTTGTTTTCCACCTTTGACTTCAGCAAGCTCTTTCTTCACTACAAATCCTCACACACTCCCGACACTAAAGTCACAGCTGCCTGCCCTGTCTAGTCGTGTTTTTTTAATTGTCAGTCATACTCGCCAGCGTTCGTGGCGTTGGCTACCAGCCCAACACTTCGTCCTGTCCTCTACGCTGCCTGCCAACTGTCCCCCTTGGGGTAACGAGAAGAACAAAAACACACAGCCAAGCAAAAGACAAACCGCACACCTCTGTGTTTGACACAAATGTAAATGTGTGTTACATGATATTATAGCTGCCCTAATCTAACTGTTGAAGGCCACTTTTTTAACCATGGCTTTGTGTTGTGGTCGTGAATTAAGGTGAATCTCGCATGATACATTTTAGTTATACTTGTTAAAGGGTTAGTTCACCCAAAAATGAAATTTCTGTCATTAAGTACTCACCCTCATGTCGTTCCAAACCTGTAAGACCTTCATTCATCTTCTAAGATTTCTGATGAAATCCGAGGGTTTCTGAACCCCACATAGGCAGCAACGTCATTGCTCCTTTTGAGGTCCAGAAAGCAAGTAAAGACATTGTTAAAATAGTTCATGTTCAACCTTAATGTTAGGAAGCAACGAGAATACTTTTTGTGTATTAAAAATAACGTCAAAAAGTATTCTTGAACATTAAGGTTGAACCACTGTAGTCACATTTAGTATTTTAATGATGTCTTTACTACCTTTCTGCATCATTTATGCACCATTTGTGCCATGGACATGAAAGATACCTCAAATGCGGCTTGTTGATGATAAACATTTATTTATTTATTTATTTTCTAAATGATGGGACTTACAATTTTTGCCTAGCAAAGCCATAAAAACAGACCAAAAATTGCTAGCCATATCTGGAGCTGTTTATGAGGGTTGGGCTATTTTTATGGAACCAGTAAGCAACCATCCAGAACACGCTAAAAACCAGCCAGCAATGCCCTACCCAGTAGTGATGGAACACGAACAAATCTTTCTTTTGAACTAGTTCACCAAAACAGCAAATTACTCAATCAAAACTCACTTTCAGAAGTGCCTGACAGTCACTCAAACTCGAAATAAGCCAATTTCCAGGAGTTTATGATCATATTATGGTTTTTGTTAACTCATTTAGCGCTTGAGTTAGTCCAACAGTACACTGAACTGAGAACAGACTTTTGGACATATCTGACATGCTGAGAACTGTCTGCTGAAGTAAAAAAAAAAAAAAAAAAAAAAATGTTTGAAATAAACTGTCTGAAAGAACCAGTGCAGAAAAGAATTAAACTTCCCATCACTACCACGCAGAAGACCCTATAGCAAATGCATATCAACACCATGGCAAGTTCTGCATGTGCAAACACCACTAATTTTCTTCAGAAATTGTGAAAATCTAGTTTATGATGTTAAATGATGATTTGTGATTTCAGAGAAAGAAAACAACTGTGGTTTGTGACAAAATAAAGACACTTGGTCCTCAAGTACTAACATAAACAGAATTATCCTGTTAGTCAAACTGAAGGATGGAGCTTTATATATCTGGGTTATTTATTCTGCACTTTGCAAACAGTGCTGGAAACTGTCAGGCTGGATTTGCATATTCGTCCTTATCTGTATAGAGCTGAGTTTAGTTGGTTGATAAGCTTCCTCCTTAGCATGTTATTTATCAAGACTGCCATATGCAGTTATTCAAAATACGCCTGTCAAACGTGTCAGGTGTTTCACAGGCCTGTCTGAAGAAGGCAGGAGATTGGGGGAGTATAGAATGGAAAGAAAGAGACAGACACAATGTTTCAGAATTTCACACGGTTGCTTTGGTTTATGACACACACCAAGTGGACGAACATCTGTACTGGGGCAATATATACATATGTAAAATAAGCATAATTGGATCATTTGTGCTACATGTCACAGACCTGAACGAGACGGGCAATCTTTTTAGCAAATAGTGTACTTTAGTAAACACTTACTCACATATATAAACACACTCACACAGATATCTTCCCATCTGCATTCTATGGTAAATATGCAAGTACCCCAGCATGAGCCAGACTATCATAGAGAGAAAGGGAAATTAAACTGTATATCAACGTAATTGCGTTATGTGAAACAGGTCAAGAACATGTTTGTCATATTTAGCAAAGAAAGAAATAATAATAAATTACATTTTGTTTGAAGAAACTGCACTCTAAAAAATGCTGGGTTAAAAACAACCCAAGTTGGGTTGAAAATGGACAAACCCAGCAATTGGGTTCTTTTAACCCAGCGGTTGGATTAAATGTTTGCCCAACATGCAGGGCAGTTTTATTTAACCCAATTGTTGTTTAAAAGTTAATAAATGATTGGCTTAAAATTAACCCAAAATAGGTTGGAAATTGAAAATCGGACACATAATCACTACAGGCAACAACTATAATAAAAGGTGAACTTTTATTAATAAGCATTTTAATACATGTTTATTGTTGAATTATTATTAAACTTATTAATAAATATTAATTTATTAAACATATAAATAAATGTTATTTCCAATATACTTTGGGTTCATTTTAAGCCAGCCATATAGTAATTTTTAAACAATAGTTGAAAAACTACTCAGATTGGGCAAACATTTAACCCAACCGCTGGGTTTATCCATTTTCAACCCAACTTGGGTTGTTTTTAACCCAGAATTTTTTAGACTGTGAAAATAATGTGCATTGTGACATTTTCATGAAAAATAGCATAACAAATTTACTTTCATAATGCCAAAACTTCAGTTTTTTCTTAATCAGTATTTTTGTCTGTTGAAACAATCTTAAAACCAGATAAATTACTTAACTCTTCCCCCAACATTGACTGAATTTTCCAGTAATCCATGTTTTCACTGATATACAGTAAGGGGGTGCTATAACATCTTCTGAGGGAGTACAGAATCTCCGGATTCAAACAGGCAAAAAAAGAAGCAGAAACAAGCGATAGAAGCTTTGCTTATGGACATTGATATGAATATAGATATTGTTTTTTTATTAAACCCACCTTGTATGAAGCATGCATGAAGTGAGAATAAAATGAGAGCAGAGGCTCTGTTCTTTCTTTTAAATTATACTACGGGGCTATTCAATGCTCAAATCTGAATGGTTGACCAACGTTCTAAGGTGTGCAGTTATTTTCAGGCAAACGCATGGCTAAAGTAGTTTTAGGATGGTTGTGACTGCATTGCAGTTCCATATCATTTCGCCAAATGATTTCAGTTATTTCAATAGGTCCTACAGCCTACAACCACAAAAGAAACAAAACCCACAATACACAGACCAAGCAAACACACACGTACTGTATAGTACAGACACACACTCGCACAGAAACGTTTTGTCAGTGCTGCTCTGACGAATTAATCAGTAAAATAGTTTAGCAACTTAAAAGAGACATGACATTTCTCACCAGTGATTTAATAACTGTGTGGTTCTTGAGGTAGATAAACTTAGTTTTGCTATTAGTAGAGACCGTGAGAGAGGCACAGACTCAGGCTAATTCACATATGCTTTCTCTCTGCTATCGATGATCAAGCCTCCATTACTAGTTCTGCTTGGTGTCGTGGCCGCATTACCACCTCGGGTGAATCGTTTTCTAAGAATTCAATGGCCCGTCGTCAATTATTCCTTATATATTGCATGTTCAGACATTTATACAACAAAATATTCTGGGGGGCATGAAAGTTTTGTGAAAATGATCAAAAATGCTGGCACTGTCTGTCAATTTTTTTGGTCAAGATCTTACATTAACAATGCAAGAGTCAAGCAAGTCTCCTCCTGCACATCCTGAAGACTATCAATGAATTTAAGGTCTGGACTCAGAGGTGCCAATTCATGTGTGAAAATGATTATTAATGATCCCTCTCAACCTTTCTTTCACAATTTCATAGCAAATTAGCTCAAAAGAAATATGAATAATTAATCATAACTAGTTATAATTAATTATAAATATTCGGATCAGTTAATAAAATTAACTTAATGTAATAAAATTAATATTACAATCAATTAACCTGTTTGGCCAATGAACACTGTGTTAATGGTTTATTAATTCTAAGAAATGTTCATTTCCAGGTTATGGGAAATAACGTTGTTACTGTGCAGAACTACTCAGAGCATGTAGTCAGGATCAGCATGATTCGAAAAATAATTTTTGGGGATGCTCTCCTACACGTGAGCTGCATCTGGTTCAAATTTTGTGGTGATAGCATACTCTAAGTATAGTTAAATAAAGTATTATTCATTTTTTCGCAGCTAGATGGCGCCCACGCACGGTAAACTCTGGTTTAGAGGCACTTCTCAGCATTTGCTGAGTTTCTAAGCTTTAAGATGCGTCTGATTGGTCCAGAAGCTACAATTTGAACCTGGTGAATCGTGACATTGTTATCCTGTAATAAGGCCATATGTCTTCCTTACATGGTTGTTTAAGAAATGAAAAGCTACACACTCCAATTAGGATTAAAAAAGAACCCTATAACATGATGATAACCTAATAATCACAGCAATAATGATCTAGTCATAGACTCTGAAGTATTTGCCTATTTAAATCCAAACAGCAACCTTTTTTTTTCCTCCTTTTTTTTTTTATGGGGCAGTGTATTTAATAATTATTTAATTGAGAATATTGGGAATTACAAAAAAACTCAAAATTAAATCCAGACACATTACAGTAATGGGAATTTGGGGAAAATATGCTTAATTATCATGAAAATAATGTCACAGTGAAAAAATAATAATAATAATTTAAATAAAATATTTATGCAAAATATAATTTCTAAAAATGCAACTTTTCTTCTTCTTTTACAATATACATTATGCTTTCCTGTAGCTCAAACAGTTGAGCATGGCAGTAGTAGCAACGCTATAAGGTCATGGGTTCGATTCCTAGGGATAGCAAGAATGATAAAACCTACCTTGAATGCAATGTTAGTCATTTGGATAAAAGCATCTGCCAAGTGCATAAATGAATCTACAGTGTCCTTTCTCATTAAAGATTGCATTGTAATTCAGCATTTTTTAACATTGCTCACAAGGAAAATGAGACTTTTAGTGTGTTTAATTGGGCTTGCTGGAATCACAGGGCCGCCAGTGACATTTAATCCTGTCATTGTGTAATCTTGATGAAGCACGCTACATTTGATACTGCAGGAACAAAGCTCCTTTATACTGCATTACAGCCATACACACGGACACTAGTGATTGTATAGAGGAAATATGAGAAAATGATTCTCAAACAGATACTTAAATGTTATCACAAAACTATTCTTCTTTGAGAATTTCAAACAGACACTTTCAGTGTCACCTGCATGTCACTACAGCAAAAGAACAAGCAAGAAATCCATTCTTTCAGCCTGTTTTCAGTCATCAGGAAAATACAGTATCGCTGATGCAATTTATTCTTTTGTGATGAGCATAAGCACTCGTTATGCTCAACTACACTGAAATGAATCAGTGGAATTGTGTGAACAGTTTTTACATACTTGTTAATGTATCTGTAATGTATACTCCCATAATTTCAAAGGTCAAAAATGCTTCAAATATTTCTTGAAATACCAGATGTTATAGTGTTACATTTCTATTAGTGGCTATTCTTTTGAAAGTCTGTATTTAACATTCATTCTGGTGCAATGCCTTGCCCCATACTGTAAGTGCATTCTGTGATGGTCACCTTGATTTCTCCAAGTAAGAGAGTTCCTTGATCAACGTATTTTGTCAACAACATTTAGTATTGAAACCTATCCCTACTCCTAAACCTACCCATAACTTATCTCTTAAATCAGAGGGAAATGATAGCTGAATAACACTGATGTAGAAGCACCTAACCTTTGTTGTAAGCCTAAACTTGACATAAACTGTAAACCTGCCCCTAAAATCTGATTGGTTGATTGGAATGTTGTTCCAAGAAGTTTATTCAGGCACATGTTGTACTTGGTAAAATCACATTCACCATTCGGATGACACACAAGCTGACGTTGTTGTCTCTTCGCGTCAGCTGCCTCTGGGCCAAAAAGCAAATAACCATCTATATAAGCAGGTATCAATAGTCTATATTTGTTATTCAAAAAAAGAAAAAAAAGAAAATGAAACTAGAACCGCAGATATACAAACCATAAACAAAGCTGCGCTTGCTTACCATTTTGAAAATCAATCGTGCTGATCACTTTCTTCATTCCAGGTGACTTGTGCTGTTATGAAAATCACTTTCACTTTTATTCTCATGTACTGACTCGATAAACTGAACAGCCAATCAGAGTGATCTCTTTTGCCATCAGCCCCAACAAACTGTTTTGGGCGAACACAGTTTTGTGGTCAAAAAATATTTTCCATGGTGTACCTTTCTGTGCTGGCATTGGGAATCAGCCTTCCTTTGTTTCTCAGCACTAAACAAATTGGCTCTTCA
The DNA here is from genome assembly GCF_024489055.1 of Chanodichthys erythropterus. Lineage (NCBI taxonomy): Eukaryota > Metazoa > Chordata > Actinopteri > Cypriniformes > Xenocyprididae > Chanodichthys > Chanodichthys erythropterus. The sequence continues at coordinate 8,364,939 of NC_090241.1, read as the reverse complement.
TGCTTGACCTGTATCTAGCATGACACTGGTATTGATGTGATACAGCACTTGCAGTTGTTGCAGTGTTCTTGTATTTGCATTCTAGTGTTCTTCTTGGCACTCAAGATGTCTTAACTCTTGGCTTGTTTCTATACTTCAGGTAACTGTCTCTTACATAAATAACTGCACTTACGTGAAAGCCGCTTAATTCACTGAAAACATAAGCATTAATGCAAATGCATGTAAACAATGCATGCTATTTAGATACAAAATCATAGAAGGTCACAAAACAGGTTATAGTAAGAACGTATACAAGCACAAAGCTTGTATTCCTGTACAGCCTACTTGAATAAACATGGTTTTTGCACTGAGATAAAACTCATATATACATGTTTTAATTAGTAGCTTATGTCTAAGAGGAAAAAAAAAGAAAACCTGTATGCTGAACAAATGACAAATGTAGTTAATTAGGAACTAAAATGCAAATGTTGAAATTAATTGGTGCCAAAGAGTCACTTAATTTCATTAACTTGCAGATATTATGTGTGTGTATATATATATTTCCATTACATTTGTTAGGATAGGACGATATTTGGCTGAGATAAAACTATTTGAAAATTGCCTTTTAAAGGGGGGGTATCACACATCTCATGTTCATCTTGAGTACATACAGAGTAACAATGCATCCTTCATATCCCCGAAAAGTCTTTAGTTTTGTCATATTTATAAAAGATAGATACGCTAAACCGAGTCTTTCTGAAAAAAGCCGAGATCCTGGAGGCGTGTCTGCCGTCAGTGCCGTGGGCGGAGCTAAAGAGAAAGAAATCGTAGAAGCAAGCTGCAAGCTGCGATATCATTATAAATAAAAAGGGAACAAAAACATTTGTGTTGTTTACATTATATGCACTTGCGTGCCAATTGCCAACAAAACAGACATCTGATGCAGCTTTACTCACCAGCTGCGATCTGCAAATCCATTGCCAAACTGGGACTTGTTTACAAAGTATTTGTCACTGAATTCCCGGGAACAAACAAACATACGTGCACAACTCTGTTGCTGCCCCAGAAAAAAACAAACTTCATCCACTGTTCCTTTAACGATGGGTTCTTTGGGAAGCTGAAAAAGATCATCTTTCCCTCACAACCAACAACACACTCCTTTGTTTACAGGAGCTGCATATCATTTCGGAGGCTGCGTCCTCCGGAGGTCGCATTTGAAGGCTGAATACTTCATCAAGGATGTCATATTTAAGAAAAGTAACCGTAATAAAATTAACTTATATTCATTGTGAGGTGTAAAATACTGTAATTTCTTTCTAACGGTTATTTTTCTTAAATGAGACTGCCTCGATGATGTATGCAGCCTTCAAAGGGTGCAGCCCCTGAATTGGGCAACCTGGTCTCATGACGAAAACGTACCTGTGGGCACGTTTTTGCGAGTCACGAAATACGTACCAGTGAGTACATATCGCTGCAGTTTCGCTCTGAAATGTCCACTGAGCGGCGCTAAAAGCGTGTTCTTTTTTTTTTTTTTTTTTGCCGGAGCAGATAATAGGGTGAATGCGGTACGTTTTTGTGACGTTGCTTTTTAGACGAATCACTGCGGTTCTTGATTTGACATTTGCGTTCCGTTGCGTTTTAAAATAACTTCCCACCAACACTACGCCTAAACCTACCTGATAGTGTTAACAAAAAGCAAACGTGATGTAAGAAGCGTACGTTTTTCAGCTCGTTTAGATCTCTCTTTGAGCTCTTTTTTTTTTTTTGCCGTCAGTCGTCTTTCACGGGATTCGTACCCAGGCAGGGGGAGTCGACTCCTCGCCGTAAGTCCAACTACGTATCGGCCGAGCTACCGAGCAAGCTTGGTTACGGCCAAAAAAAGCGAAACGCGTAGAGCCGGAAAGTCCAAAGTACGTTCGTTTACAAATCGGGCACTCTGGTCAGATGCGTTTTGAAGTCGTGACATGATATTGCGCGAGGAGCCGCCAAAACGAGTCTTTACGAATCGATAATCCGACTCCGGCCGTCGCCGAAACCGTGTGTGAAAACGAGCAAAAGCGCTTATCGGCGTTTTACCGGCCTCTAGCGTTTGTTTCTGTCAGAAACTGCAGCGAGACGTACTCGTCGGTACATAATTTAGCATCTCGCCAAAACGTGCCCACGGGTACGTCTCTACCATGAGACCAGGTTGGAATTGGGACAGCCATTGTTGAAAAATCTCTCGGTTACCATATCCCAAACGAAACGTGTTGATGGGCGTGCTCTTGCTCTGGGCGATGTGTGTGTGTGTGTACAAGCTTATCATGGAGAAGTGCCTATACAAGGACTTCCTTTCTGTTTTGACGTCATGCAGGACACTCGAAAAAACTCTTCGAATCCACATCCAACTTGTGTTTTGAAACTTTGGCCATGTTTAGCATTAGAATGCAACTCTTTAACAGTGTAAATAAATCAGAATGCATGAAATAGCATGACACCCCCACCCCCCATCCCCCCATATCCAATACATATCCACTTACAGAAATGCATTTTTGATATATTTATGGTTGGAAATGTACAAAATATCTTCATGTAACATGATCTTTACTTAATATTGTAAAGATTTTTGGCATAAAAGAAAAATCGATAATTTTGACCCATACAATGTATTGTTGGCTATTGCTACAAACATACCTGTGTGACTTATGACTGGTTTTGTGGTCCAGGGTCACATATTATTTTGTCAGTACTTTAGTGCTAGTCAACAAAATGCATACGATTTTTTATGGTGTTTAAGTAAAATACCCATTAGCCACTTGGATCTTTATGAACAATAGTCATATCATCAAAAAACTATTTATTTATTTAATAATAAACATTACAGGATGAAAAACAGGGAGCAATTTGATTTTATCTGTTGGAAATTAATTGGATTTGTGGTCTTAAAGGTGTTTGGAAAGGAAAATAAGATTATGAAGGGTTTTTTTTTTTTTTTTTTTTTTTGCTTTTGAAATAATGCACTGTTGAATCATGCACAATAATAGGAACACATGGAAAGGAAGTAAATCGGGTTCATTTTTACTTCATGCTGACTTTAAAGTTATCTCAGGACTTCTGTGAGCCTGTTACATAAGCCGGCCCCATGAGATGGTCTCCTCTCCTGGCGGCGGTGCACTTCCTGTCCAGATCTCTCTCGTGGAACAGTGTGAAGTTTCACATAAAGAGGCACTTCAGAGATTGTCCATTCAGCCTCTGAGCCTCAGAGTCTGTCTTCAGAAGGGCAGCATCTGTCGGCAGAAGAGCTGAGATGAAAGGGAGTACCAGCGACAGGACTAAGGGCTGAGAATCCTGCTGCGGCCAGAGTAACGGAAAGGTCAGAAGTCACAGAGTCATCTGTTCTACCTTGATGTTGGTTCACACACACTCACTGGATTACCTAAGCTAACTTTAAGACACTTTTCAGACACAATTGTAGGCGATAGATGTTGTAAGAGAATGATTGCTTAGCTGATGAACTAGCTGTGCAAAGGCTGCAGAAATGAATAGTGGCCCTGATTGTGTTTATTTATTGCTAAAACAACATCTAATGGTGGCCTAAGACTTTTTAACAGTGCTGTATATTTATTGTGTGTGTGTGTCTAAAATATGTATTGTATTTATAATAACAAATAATTTAAAGTAAAAAATAGTTTTATTTAAACACTCCCCCTGTTCCCATTTGCGAGTCAGACAGCTGCCTTCTTACAGTCAGCATCCTTAGAAACGCTTTACACCTTAATGTCAGTGGAGAAAGGCATATAGTTCATAATAACATCGTTATACATCATACACCCGCTATATTGCCAAATCTACCAGATTTTTTTATATCATCAGAAAAATATAATGGTATATATTAATTCTCTAGACTCTCCTGCTTCAGAGCAGTCATAGTTAATGATATGCTAAAGCCTGCTGGCACATTGACCTGATTGGTTACAAGATAGTTTATGTTGTTAGAAACACCAGGGATTTCAAACCACGGGTTTGAGACTTTTTTCACTGCAGTTTTAAATAGAAAATACTCAGCAATGGGGTTGACTTATGAATTTGCACATGGTTTTTTCTTAAAGCATATTAAAAACAGCACATAGCATCAACATTAAAAACCTGATTTTCACCACAGGGGGGGACTTTAATCATTTCTATGATATGGCATTACTATTAAATATATGCCATCGTTTAAAATAATAGCATATGCATTTTGTACTATCAATTACTTTTTAAAGCATCCTTTTTTTTTTCTTTGCAAAATTGAAGGATCTTTTTTTTTTTTCATTTTGAATATTGAGAGACCTAGTTTTCATTTACTTTCATTATATGTCAAATAAAAGCCAGCATATGCTCCATATTCTATTCTATTCTATTCTATTCTATTCTATTCTATTCTATTCTATTCTATTCTATTCTATTCTATTCTCGGCTCTGTCTGTAAGCGTAACCTGCCATATTTTAAGACAGGCATAACACTAGTTAATGTTCCATCACTCTTTATGCATCCAAGGTCGGTTCATACCGAAGTCAAAGGAAAGGGAAAGATAAAAGAAACCATTAGGATGCATAAACGACGCTCTTTTCTCAACCGAACGTGTCACTACAGTAGCTTCAGTCGGGTGACAAACCTTCACGCACTCTTTCAGCACGCCATGTTCGCATTGAGATACGGGCCCTTAAAGCTCCATACGGCTCCCGATGAATTTAGCGTCTATCATTGCATTATAATTCAATGCTTCTGACATAACACTCCAGCTTCTGTGATGGATATAAAAGTAAGCTTCTATCAAGTCATATATCTCTAAGCCCTGCGCCACTGATCCTAGCCAGAGCAATTTATAACCGCTGAAAAACAAGCTTTTTATCTTCTTATCTGGCTGCTCTACAAGAGTTGTCAGCTCCATGGTCCGCTGGCTAAAAAAAAACATCCAGAGGATATCACAGAGATGAGACAGGCACTGGGGAACAAAGAGCTGTACTTATAAACTGGCGTTTAAGGATATTTGACAGGCCCTGCCAATATTGTAAGCCTATAAATGTCTCAAAAAGGTGTTTGATGATTTGAATGGCCGTTCAGCATGAGGGTCGCGCCACGAGAAGTGTAATTTCAGTGCCAATGCTCAATTCACGCATAATGCTCTTCAGCTCTTCTGTTAATTTCCAAGAAAGTGATTCCAATCAAATGGAAGTCATTCTGAAGTGATAGAAATACTTGTTGCCTGTGTTTATAGTCCATGACAAAGGTGCATTTTGAATGCTTTAACATAGCTTTGTATGTTCCCGTGTATAATTTGTGAGCACCGTTTTCATACCTATTCAATATTACATCTTTAGAAAAATAACATGCGTTAAAAACTAGATCAACTTGATGTCTTCAATGATAAATTTGGTAACGTTTATTTTACAGTGTCCCTTTTACACGATACATGTAATTACTATAGTAATAGCTATTAAATGATGCCTAATTTCATGCAGCTAACCCTAAACCAAACCTAATCCTAATGCAGTTAATTAATATAACTCTGTACTTAAATATATAATTACACTGTAACAAGGAACTTTAAAATAAAGTGTAACCACTATACTCAAAACCATGAATAAGTATTACAATTATTGTGTGGTAGTTCTATACATACACACACACACACACACACACACACACACACACACACACACACACACACACACACACACACACACACACACATATATTATATATATATATATATATATATATATATATATATAATATATGTGTGTGTGTGTGTGTGTGTGTGTGTGTGTGTGTGTGTGTGTGTGTATATATATATATATATATATATATATATATATATATATATATATATATATATATATATATATATATATATATATATATATATATATATATTAGATATATATATATATATATATATATATTAGATATATATATATATATATATATATATATTAGATATATATATATATATATATATATATATTAGATATATATATATATATATATATATATATTAGATATATATATATATATATATATATATATTAGATATATATATATTAGATATATATATATATATATATATTATATATATATATATATATATATATTATATATATATATATATATATATATATATATATATATATATATATATATATATATATATATATATATATATATATATATATATATATATATATATATATATATATATATATATATATATATATATATATATATATATATATATATATAATGTATGTGAATTATTGTGAATTATTGTGCATTACCAGTCAAAAGTTTGGATACACTCATGTTATCTTGATGTATGTTAATTAAATATTGACAACAAATTGTTCAAAAATGAAAACTCTTATTTTTGAGCTTCTTTGTCAATAATCATTGAATGTGAAGATCTTTAAGATCACAAGACATAAATTCAGTTGAGAGAAAGACTCTAATGAATTGAGTATGACTTTTTTTGAACACATTTTTCAAATGGCTTTGAGAGTGTATCCTAATGGTATATTTTAATGGTAAATTAAAGCTATTTTCTTAAATCATTAAATATTATAAAAAGATCAAGTGTTTTTTGATAGTTTCAGCCCAACGCAGTTATAATTTTCACATCCTGTGCCACGTTGTTAAAAAAGCAAATACCCATCCGCCCATCTGTGCGCCCATGGGCGTGTTGGTCTGAAAACGAGATGTGTTCAGGCGCACTGTAGTGCATTACTATTTTGAGGCAACTGAAATAGACTGTGCCATTGACCAACTGAAACCTGGCCTAAAGTCAATGGCGCAATATTTGTTTTGTTATTTAAAGAGCGTGTTAGTAATATGTGCCTATATGCGTGTGCTCAACGTGCGTACATTCTGCTTACACATACAGGGATGCGCAGCAGCACACAAACATGCACAAACAGCACACAAAATTCCGCCATGTAAATAGTAAATTCGCGAGTACAACTAGCTTTTAAAGGGATTTTATTGCATGTAACGCCCAAAACACACCCATTACTCATTAAGAGAATAGGGCCAACCCTTTAAGACCATGCACCGGGCACTCTGACCATTTTTCCCATCCTTAAACTAGCAAAAGTGGATTCAGACACGCCCTAAGTGCACTTGCACATCCATGTGCTTAGATGTTATGATACATACTGTCGTGGAAATTCTCAATACTAATCCGACTTCACCACTGACAATTCAAACAACCTCCAGTTGTCAATATAATATATATAATACTCAGTACCAATACAGTACTACAGTACCTTCAAGGTAATTCCCATCCCGAATATAATACAATATAATACTACAGTATCTCGAGGTAATTCCCTTCTCAAATACTTCTATTACATTTCCAATATTTCGAGGTAATTCCCTTCTCGAAATAAGGTGACAGCGTCCCGTCAAGAAGCTACTATCACTATACCTCAATCACACGTGAGCACACAGGTCTTTAGCATCTATACACTCTCACCGTCCTTCTCAGGTGTACGCTGGTCTGACACAGGATCTTTAATACTAACTCCGAGTATTACAGCCTCACCTGAGGGCGACTCTATAGTCTTCCAACACTATCACTGTCTCTGCTGTGGTCTTTTGAGCGTAGAATCTTTAGTACTTCTATTCCTCAGCTGTGCAGCATATACCTGACACGACTTCCAAGTTGCTCTTTGTAGAAATGAAGTTTTATTTACAGCCGGGAGGTCACTCGTCACAACAACAGAGTCTCAATGAATAGAAAGATACATGCAGATTTAAGTCTTACAGTTGAGTGAAAATCAATGTCTTCATCACTGTGATTTGTTCTGATGATTGGATTGTAATGATCTAAGCTAATCATATGACTGTTCTTTGACCTGAGCATCCTTAGTCTGCATTTTCTGTACATTTCATGTTGACATCACAATACATATATATAATATATATGGCATTTTTCACTTCCCCCATGGTCTCTGAATTTCTGCCCTGCAGAGTGAGACGAGGAAAACAATAGTCAGAAGAAGTGAGAGCAGTGGAAAACGCTCATCACTCTCTCTCTCTCGCTCTCTCGTCCGGTGTAAAATTCCCCAGCGGGAGTGTAAATTAGACCTCGCTCTTACGATTCCATCAATGTCAACAGATTAATGAAGCACTCGCAGAAAAAGAAAAGCGGGGCTCTGTGATCGCACACAGAGCTTCAAAAAGCTCAATACTTTTCAGATGGCATAAAACTTTAATCAACTTTGCTTAGTGCCATGCATAAAAAGTCAAGGAGAAACAGTGTATTCTTCACATCGTTGGTGAAGACTATAGCAATTAAAACGGGTTTTTATTAAGTAACACTCTTAAAGGGATAGTTCACCCAAAATTGACAAATCATAATTTACTCACTTTCATGTCGTTGAAACACTGTATGCATTTCTTTTGTGGAGCACAGTGTTTTTGTGGCTGAATTTTTATTATAAACTGACTATCCCAGTTGTTTTACACTTCCTGTGAAGATTACATTAGCATTTATAGACCGAGACTGATATTTTTGATCAATAAAATGACATAATCAATCCAATGGCATAACTACCATAATCGAATATTAATAAAAACCTCTGTGAAAACTGATGATCTGTATCTTGTGTGTCATATAGGCTCAAATCTGTCATGGAGAGTCCAAGTACTAAAGCACAGCAGGAGTTCATGCACACTCTTGGGGAACATCGATTCCACAAGGTTACGAGGTTGAAGACAACTCAGTGTGCATCTAAAGAAAGCACTGATAGCCCAAAGCCACCCGACACGCACATACATCACATGAAATATTCTGACAAAGAAGCAATAGATGGCCCTATCAAAGCACATCAAAGCTATAAACATGCCAGAGGATCTTTAACGGTCAACCAAAGACCAATAGATGCGGGTAAACATCCTTCCATGTGTGGGTATATTTCACATGAAGGCCGTAATTAACCTATGTGTGCTGTAACTGCAATGCCAATACAGCAGATAAGAGGGACATCAATACATTTATAATGAAATGTGGAAACAAATGATATACATGCAAACACCTAGAGGGGCATAAACCTGAGCGCTAATGTCAATTTTCTGTTTTTCTTTCCTCTATGCCGCCATTGTGCTATCATGAGTGACATCACATTGGTTACGCTCCAATGAGCTTCCATTTGAAACATTTGCTAGCAACGATAGCATTGCCAATTTTGGCCTAACTAAGACAAATGTGCTAATGAGGGGCTGGTGTCATGGCGGTGTAAACATCAACCCATAGAATGCTGGGAGTGATGGCGTGAGGGGGCCATTGTCTTTTCCCGCCAGGGTCATTATGCTAATGGAGGCTAATTTGCGAAGCCTAGCATCGCATCGCAGCCGACAACGGCTGATTGCTCCAATTTGTTCCACTGCTGACATGAGGCAGGCTGTCATGAAATTCAGGAAAACAGCATATTTGGATGGTGTGAAGAGATGTGTGTGGGTGTGCGTGTGTGTGTGTGTGAAAATACCAATAGACTATGAAACATACCATGAATGATTACCACACTGTACCGTGAATACCACGGTATTACCATGATGCATGTCCAATATCATTGTATCCAAAAATCATAGTAATCCAAAAAAAAAACAAAAAAAAAAACAAAGCATTACCATGATACCATTCCCAAAAACAACCATGGTAATACTATGGTAAATGACCAGAAAGATGGTATTATCATGGTACCATGTCTAAAGCAATGTTGTTATCATTAACTAAAACTAGATATTTGGTAATAAACTAGGGAATTGAAATAAAGGTTAAATAAAATAAAATATAAAAATGTGATAAAAACTTAAAGATGAAAAACCTTGGCAACCTTGAGGTTCATTCCGAGTAGTTTTGAGATAATGGGCCCTATCTTGCACCCAGCGCAATTGACTTTGTACACCGACGCATGTGTCATTCCTATTTTGCACCCGCGCAAAGTGCGCTTTTCCCTCCACAGAAGCACGTCGCTAAACTAGTGAATGAACTTGCGCTCCCTGGGCGGTTTAGCGCAAAAAGGAGGCGTGTTCCGGCACAAACAATCCCTGGTGCTATTTTGCTGTTCCATTAAACAATTGCGCCACTGACCAGAAAAAACCTAGTCTAAAGTCAGTGGCGCGTTGCGCGTTGTTCTTTATGCTATTTTAAGGGCATGCTTGACCATAATGTATAGCGTGCACAACGCGCATACACTTTGCTCATGTAATCTACACAGATGCAACAGTTATTTTTGCAAATCATAAATTGTTACACTAAAAAAATATTAACAGCTGATGAAACAATTGTGGCTATTTCCTCCCACGCCTGTTTAACCGACGCTATTTTGGGTGGGTTTCTCCCATCCCCATACAACACACCTTCTGTGTCTTTCACTGCTCTTACAAGAACATCAGTCTCCTCGGCTGTGAACCGCTCCTGGCGTGCGCCTGGTAAATACGCCATAATAATAGCAATCCATAATGGAACTTGCGCACCTGCTTTTAAAGGGAATGTTGGATGACGCTCTGATTGGTTTATTTCACGTTACGCCCAAACCACACCTATGAATAATGAAGCTACTTCAGACCAACCCATTTTAGATTTGCGCCGGGCGCAAGAGCCATTTATCCCGCCGGGAAAATAGCAACAGCGCCGAGACCCGCCCACAAAGTTTCTTGCGCTTCGCGCTTTGACACTTGCGTTTCAGATTGTTAAAATAGGGCCCATTGAGCTTTAAAGTTATTGCATTCCATTCAACTGTGTAGATATAACCTTTTTTGTTTTTTTAAATAAAAAGTCCCAAAATGTACACATAAAAAAAAAATCATATAATGTAAATAAGTTGTCAGAATAATGTGAATGACTCAATTTTGACAAAAATGTCAGATAGAACCTTATAATTCCAATGTTGAAGTACTAAATAAATAAAAACTAACACATTAAAACTAAAATTAATACAATTTCAATAGAAATATAAAAAAAAAGACAAAAGCACTTAACTTACTAAAACTTAGAAGCCATCCCAGGTTTATATGACTATCTTCTTTCAGACAAACACATATATTTAAAAATATCCTTAAGCCGAGTTCAGACTGCACAATTTTAGCCCCGATTTTGACTCGCCGACAGGTTTTGAGAAATCGCAGACAAATGCCCGAAATCACAGGCAAATCGGTGCTCATTCACGCTAGTGACAATCACGTTGCCTGGCAAGTCCAGAAAGATATTTCTTCTACAAGATATATCAGTCTGGTCAGTCCGCCTTCTGTCGTGCGTGCAATCAGATTAGTTTATTTCATTGACGCATACAGCGTCACTCTAGTGCGGTGAAAGTCCCTTCAATATCAACATAGATGGCGCACGCGAGACCTGAGAGTTTGTTCTATTCAGCCGTGAGTTCAGTTTTAAATGACCAAAAACACATTAGGTCATTAAAACCCCAGCAGCTGACAGCATTAGAAGCTTATATTGTAAAAGAAGACGATTTTTTCGTGTTTCTTCCCACTGGCTTTGGGAAAAGCTTGATATATCAGTTAGCTCCGCTCGTTGCTTTGCTAACGTAATATCCGCCCTTCTCTGATTGGTTTACTCCGCTTCCTGTTTGCTCGGATTTGCTCCGCCCTAGAAATCGAATCGATTCAATAGCTACCAGACTCATCTGCTGGTACAGCTGTGAGGCTGGATTTTCCAGGCAAACAATCACGCAGTGTGAATGAGCAAAGACGCGATCTGAGAGAATCACCGACGAGTCGCCGACGCCTGCAAGATATTTGGCATGCTAAATATCTGGACCTGTCGGCGATTCAAAATCTTGCTGTGTGAAAAGTGTTCTGACTGAAAACTACATCGACGATGACTGACAGCCAATGAAAGAGCAAGATACAGAACAGCGGGGAGTTCGGGGAGGAGTTATAGACCACTCTCGTTGCAGAACACACAATCCTTGTTCCTTGCATCTCACCTACCATTTCCTCCTCCATATTCTTCTTTTCTTTTTCTTGTTTTTGCTGCAAATCAGCGCACAGGCAATTCATATTGCAAGCTTCTTGCGGGCTACCATTTAATACTAATCCCAGTCTCACGTGAGAACTCCGGTCTTGCACACATGATATCGCATTGTTTCCTTGTCACATCTCGCGTGTGTTTGGTTGTGAAATGTAGTTTGCGTGCCAGACAGAGTTGTCGGCGATTCTTCCTATTGTAAAGTCATGCAGTGTGAAACCTTCTGTCGCCGATCCATCGTGCAGTGTGAACACAGCAGTGACTGAATGCTGGCCAAGATAGTCATGCAGTGTGAAAAGAACAGTGACCCGACTACTTTGAAAATCGTGCAGTCTGAACTCGGCTTTAGTCCTCCAAGGTTTATAATGGTTGTGAATGGTGGGCCGTGTTTTGAAGACAAAAATAATGCATCCATCCATAAAAAAAAGTAATCCATACGACTCCAATGGGTTAATAAATGCGCAAGTTGATATGGATATTTTTCTTACAAAATATCACTTCAGAAGGCTTTTATTAACCCACTGGAGTCATATGGATTACTTTTTTTATGGTTAGATGCATTATTTTTGTCTTCAAAATACGGCCCACCATTCACAACCATTATAAACCTTGGAGGACGAAGAATATTTTTAAATATATCTCTGATTGTGTTTGTCTGAAAGAAGATAGTCATATACACCTTGGATTGTTTGAGGGTGAGTAAATCATGGGATCATTTTCATTTTTGGGTGAACTATCCCTTTAATACCACAGTGAATGTCTAAAAACACTGTAAAATTGTAATGCCTTGCTAAATGTCCAAAAAACCGTAGTACCATACTTAGTACCAAAAACCGTAATGCTTTTGACATGGTACCACACAGTAAAATCCCCAGAGTTAAATCAACTCTGCTCAGAGTACATATGGTCCCTCTCTAAATAGTGTTAAAATAACACTGAAGCAGAGTTAAAGTTAAAGTTAATGAGATAATTAATCAATTAATAAGGCTGTGGCTGGAAGTCAGTTGTAGTTCTTGTGTTTCTCTTTTCTTCAGTGATTCTGCTTGTTAACAGCAGGTGTTCATCACTAATGCACAATCATCATATAATTAATTGTTTAATTATCTCTTTAACTTTAACTCTGCTTCAGTGTTATTTTAACACTATTTAGAGAAGGACCATATGTACTCTGAGCAGAGTTGATTTAACTCTGGAGATTTTGCTGTGCATGATACTTCTTTTTGGATATTTACCATAGTATTACTGTTTTTTTGTTGTTGTTGTTGTTGTTGTTGTTGTTTTGGAAATTCCGCTATGGTAGTGCCATTTCTTGCACTTTAATGCTACAGTAAATGTCCAAAAAACATTGTTATTACGGTAACACATCCAAAAAACAGTTATCCCAAGTTAAGCTTTTGGTACTTTTTTTGTATCATTTGACCTTTGCTAGCAGTACACTGCAGTACATCACTGCACATTTACACCCTCATACATTTAAAGAGTGAGAAAAGGAGAGAGAGAAGGAAAGAAGCAGTGAATATGAATGAAAAGCTGATATCCACAAGTAAATTGTTTACAAAACTACCACAAAAAAAAAGTGCCACTGCATTGATCTGTGAAGCCCGGCATAAACTAGCAACTGTAAACAATTGCTTACAGAAATGTACTTTGATGTTTGCAAGTGAAAAAAAATTGATTGATGGTTTAGCGGTTTCATCCCATTTCCCTTCAGAAGCACCAATGCATTGAAACAGCCTACAGCCGTATAATACTGAGAGAAAAACACTACGCAACAAATAAGAAGGGAACAAAACAAAACACTCTTACAAATTGTAATATCTCCTTGATTTGGGGCTTGCGTGTTATCTACATCTGCGTATTGTCTCAAGCCCCAAGCAAACAAGCCAAAACCCAGAAGTCATTTTCCCCCTGGATGAGTCGCCTGATTTATATCAGAACGAGGTTTCTGTATGTGCCGTGGCTGAGCTGCTGGTGTGCTCTTTATGTACAGCGACAGTTTAACTCTAGCCAGTATTTAGCATCCTTTCCTAGCAAATCAAATTTGAATTGTTCAATAAAGAGCCAACATCTTGTGAAAATAGGCAAGACACACCATGAAATTGGACTGTCAGCGGATGAAGCGTAGGTACACATACAAATGTCCCATTACTTTATTGCACACACACAAATAAATACCAATGTACATATGCACAGGCACTTACATGGGCCTTTTAAGTGTACAAACATGACTTATTTTACAACAGAGACAAATTTATTAAACAGTCAGTCTTGGTAAGTAAACAGTAGCATAGGAGCAGAAGAATGCGCACGCTGGCTCTGTTTCTAAAGCTAGTGAGCTGCCTTGTTGTTTTCTGTCTACTTAGGCAGCTGCTTTCTAAGGCAGTAGCACTCAGTTAATGGGGTTTGGTGTTAGCATGTTGCTAAGCTGACTGTGAAATATTTTTAATAAGCAAAATATAAATGTTTAATTACATTTTTGTAAATCATTTTTGGTATTGAATGGTTAAGCATGTTTATAATTAATATTTCTCTCAGTGTGTCCACCATTTCTGGTGGATTTTTACAACCCACACATTCAGAAGAAAATGTTATTTATAGACCCTTAAAGGGTTCTGTCAGGCACTTCATATACAGAACCTTTTAGGGGCTCCCATCATTTTATGGATTTAGTTTTAATTCATACATTTTATTTTAATGTTAATACAATTGTGTGAATTAAACAGCTCATAAACATAAATACAATTGAAATAACCCGTTAAACATGAAAGCAGTGTGCAATCATTTAAGACATTGCTCTGCATGTAGAATGTTTTTGGCATAAAGCGTTTTTTTAAAATTGAGTCAAGAATGCGAGGGTTCTATATAGAATCCCAATGAATTTTTCTTTTTTTTTTCTTTTTTTCTAAGAGTGCAGGCTAAAATGTGCCTGTGGTGACATTTCTGGAAAATTATATTAAGTTGCTTCTTTGCATGTTTCGCAGATCTTGCAAAGTGAGTGGTGCTACAGGTGTTTTCAATTTTCAGTGAAACGGATGAATGTGAATGTGGCAACATTTTATTATGCTGGATATTGCATGTATTGTGGCAGTTCAGAACATACCAACATCTGTATACTAAACCCTATACCATAAACCCATTAAAAAATGCAAGATTAAAATGTATTTGATTAAAGGGGAACTATTATGCCCCTTTTTACAAGATGTAATAACTCTTGTAAAATAAAATACCCAACAGATCATTATTTTATTACCATGTTGTAAATGCCCATTTCTGAGTGGAAGGGAAAACATGCTATATTCGTGCATGTATCTTTAAATGCAAATGAGCTGCTCCTCCCCACCCCCTTTTCAGAAGAGGACAGAGTCACAGCTTGTGCCTCGAATATGCTGTTAAAACTAAAAAAAAAAAACATAAACAACAAAAGAAACCAGAAAATCATTCACTGCTCTTGACTGAATAACTTAAGTAGCTTTAATAAGAACACATTTCTTACTTGAATGCTGCTGTTAAAGGGTTAGTTCACCCAAAAATGAAAATTCTGTCATTTATTACTTACCCTCATGCCGTTCCACACCTGTAAAACCTTCATTAATCTTCGGAACACAAATTAAGATATTTTTGTTGAAATCCGATGGCTCCGTGAGGCCTGCATAGCCAGCAATGACATTTCCTCTCTCAAGATCCATAAATGTACTAAAAACATATTTAAATTAGTTCTTGTGAGTACAGTGGTTCAATATTAATATTATAAAGTGACGAGAATATTTTTTGTGCGCCAAAATAACTACTTGTATAGTGATGGCAGATTTCAAAACACTGCTTCAGGAAGCTTCGGAGCATTATGATTCAGCATATCAAATCAGCGTGTTGAATCAGCGGTTCGGAGCTCCAAAGACAAGTGATTTCAGCAGTTTGGCGGTTTGACACGCGATCGGAATCATGATTCGATACGCTGATTCATAACGCTATGAAATTTCATGAAGAACGATTTTTTCCATTGAGGCTAAGTTGCATCTGGGACCCCCAGGTGAAAAAAAAAGTGCACTAAAATACACTTTATTTCACTACACTATAATGTACTTAAAGTGCTCTATTTTTTGTGCACTAATTTTGTACTTAATACACTAAATTTTTCTTTAGTACTTTTTAAGATAATCTTAAGAACATTTAAGTGTACTCAACTGCCTTGACGGGGAATATCCAGAACAGGAACGAGGATTGAAAGACTCAAACACAGCCAGGACTAACACTGCATGAACACACCAAGAATCTGACAACACAGGGAAAAACACACAGACATGAAATAGCTGCACCCATGAGACCCAGCTGACACTGATCAGCTCATCAGCAGCAACACACATTCACTGAGAGACAGAGGCCATTTCTCAAAACCAAGTTCGCAAACTTCGGACTCGCGTCCTTGGTAGTTAGGACTTGGCAAGTTCGACTCAGGAGAACGAACTCCCGAGGACGGGAGAACACAAGTCTGGTGATTCTGCAAATGGAACAGCAGCGTACTTAATAACGTCACTCAGCTGGCTCTGGCTTCTCCGGTTATCTCTTTATGTATGTTTTAGCCAACAATAAAACGAAATTTGTTATAAAACACCACTCTGCCTCTTTTCGTTTTATTTAAAAAACAAACAAAAACATATTAATAGCCTCAGGCAACGAGTGATTGATTATCTGCAATGTGCATATATTTATAACAAAACGAAATATTAAACAACCCTGCCTCTTTTCATATATACTTCAAAAATATTAAATGTAATACTATTTGTGCATACTCTGATTAACTTCACTGTAATAAAATGAAATAGGCTATAACATAAAACAAAACCATGTCTCTATTTGTTTTGTCAGTTTTAATGATCAATAATAGCCATTATAAAAGATAAGAATATACAATAAGAAATAAAGCAAACAATTCAGTCAAGCGTACAAAATCAGCACTTTAGTAGGATACAAAAGTTAAATAGCCATATATAAAGTTATGAAACGTCACGTTGCCCTCAGCCAAAATGGAGCCAGCGGAACACGTCAGAAGGACTAGCCGAGGTAAGGCTGCTCTCAAGTGGGTACATGAGCGCTGAGCATCCGGTGATCACCTGGATCTCACAACTCCAACAACGTCAGATCAAATTGTCAGAAAGGCGCAATCTTTATCAATAAACCACAAATTTGAGCTTTAAACCAGCACATTCTCGCCTGAAAAACTCTTAAAACTACATATCATGACATAATAACAGTAATATGTTTAAATTATGCGGGGTTTCTATTGACGCTTACTGGTTAGTGCGAGATGCATTCTGGGATACCTGGCTGTCTCAAGTCTGCACAAATCACCTCTCGATGCATCCTCGATAAAAGGGGCGGATCAAGAACACATCCGGGGATTTGAACTGAACTTGGCTAGATGCGAACTTTGAATTGGAACAGTACTTGGACATCGACTGATGGCGTTTCACAAGTCCACTAGAACACAAGTACCTTGATCACAAGTTTAACCTGCATGTTTTATTTTTTCATGAAAATCCATTAAAATAGAACTTAGTGACAGTATATATAAAAATCCACTAAAATTATATGTAAAGCGTTCATATAGCACACTTTTAAGTAATGTATTTATAAAACACTTCTGTATATTTGGTTTACTTTATCTGATTGAAAACTGACTGAAATCAATTTAAGTTTTAGTGCTAATTAGTGCATTTATATTAAGTGTACTTAAGTAACACAGTTGGACTTATAACTAGTACATTAGTAATGTATTTTTTAATAAAAGTATACTAAGATTGAAACCCATTTTTAAAGTATTCAAAGCACAATTTTAAGAAATACACTAATAAAACTCCTCTGTATATTTTTGCGGTATACCTTATTTCAATGCTCGGTAACACTTTAGAATACTGATCCTTCATTAATGAATAACTACACAGGAACAAATGAGTAATGCATTAATAACACTCTAGTAACTACTATTAACTAACAAGTAACTCTGATGAATGAATTAGTAAGTAATAGTGCTTAGATGAAGGTGGTAGTTCACTATTAGTTAATCAATAATACTGTTATACCTCGCAGAGAACTACTAAGAACTACTATATAAAGGCTCATAATGAACATGAATGATGCATAATGTATAATTAATTCTAAAGTGAAGGTCATGGTAACCCACTAGTAATGACTGTAATTACCAAATACTTAAGAAGGAATTACTAATTACTTGGATCAGTATTCTAAAGTGAAAAAGCATGATAACTCTCTAGTAACTACTGAAGTCATTGTAAACTTTTGAGGTTTTTGTAAAGTATTGGATAGTAATAACTCAAGAGTTACTATATAACTCTAAAGTAACTACTTCTTATTTGGATCAGTATTCTAAAGTGAAGATCATAGTAACCCACTAGTAATAACTCAAGTGTTACTATATCCTTCTAAAGGAACTAGTAATTATTTGGATCAGTATTCTAAAGTGAAGATCATGGTAACCCACTAGTAATTACTTAAGTGTTACCAAATATATCATAAGGAACTGTACAAAAACATACAAAAACATCAAAAGTTTACAATGACTTCAGTAGTTACTAGAGAGTTATCATGCTTTTCACTTAAGAATACTGATCCAAATAATTAGTAATTCTTTCTTAAGTATTTAGTAATACTTCAATCATTACTAGTGGGTTACCAAGGCCTTTACTTTAGAATTAATTATACAATATGCATCATTCATGTTAATTATTAACCTGCAGTAGTTCTTAGTAGTTCTCTGGGAGGAATGAAAAAACAGTAGTTACGGATTAGTTAATCGTGAACTACCACCTTCATCTAAGCACTATTACTTACTAATACATTAATCCGAGTTTCTTGTTAGTTAATAGTAGTTACTAGAGTGTTAATAATGCATTATTAATTTGTTCCTGTGTAGTTATTCATTAATGAAGGATCAGTATTCTAAAGTGTTACCCAATGCTCTAAAATCAATTTAAGTATTAGTGGTATTTAGTATATTTTTTAAGTGCACTGAAGTACTACTGAAGTAGAAATATACTTTTAATTAATGTTTTAATACTGTATAACTTTTACAATTGTATTTAGCACAAAAAAATAAGAACTACAAATGTACTTGCTTGTATTTAAGTTTTGTATTAGTGCATTCAAGTATACTTTTTTTTTTTTTTTTTTTCTCACCTGGGCTGCCTTCTCTTATAATTTGCCTAAAATTAGGTATAACAATAACTTTGCATCTGGAACACACCTATGATGCATATGTAGGCATATGGTGACTTCTTTACATAATTTTATTAATTCTGTTTAGTTTAAAGGTGCCCTAGAACCAGTTTTTACAAGATGTAATCTAAGTCTAAGGTGTCCCCTGAATGTGTCTGTGAAGTTTCAGCTCAAAATACCCCATAGATTTTTTTAATTAATTTTTTTAACTGCCTATTTTGGGGCATAATAAACTATGCACCGATTCAGGCTGCGGCCCCTTTAAATCACACGCTCCCTGCCCTCCCGAGCTCTCAACTATAAGTGTAGTTATACAGTGCATGAACAAAGTTCACACAGCTAATATAACCCTCAAATGGATCTTTACAAGATGTTCGTCATGCATACTGCATGTATGCGTCGGATCATGTGAGTATAGTATTAATTTGGATGTTTACATTTGATTCTGAATGAGTTTGAGGCTATGTTCCGTGGCTAAAGCTAACATTACACACTGTTGGAGAGATTTATAAAGAATAAAGATGTGTTTATGCATTGCAGGCTGCAAGTGTTTAAAAACAGCGATGGCTCTTGTCTCCGTGAACACAGTAAGAAACAATGGTAACTTTAACCACATTTAACAGTACATTTAACGAAACATTTAGAAAGACAATTTACAAATATCACTAAAAATATCATGTAATCATGGATCATGTCAGTTATTGTTGCTCTATCTGCCATTTTTCTGCTATTTTCCTTGCTTGCTTACCTAGTCTGATGATTCAGCTGTGCACAGATCCAGACGTTAATACTGGCTGCCCTTGTGTAATGCCTTGAACATGGGCTGGCATATGCAAATATTGGGGTCGTACATATTAATGATCCCGCCTGTTACGTAACAGTCGGTGTTATGTTGAGATTTGCCTGTTTTTCGGAGGTCTTTTAAGTAAATGAGATTTATATAAGAAGGAGGAAACAATGGAGTTTGAAACTCACTGTATGTCATTTCCATGTACTGAACTCTTGTTATTCAACTATGCCAAGGTAAATTCAATTTTTGATTCTAGGGCACCTTTAATTATTCTACCATCTGTGCATCTTTAAAGACTAAGGGTCATTTTTAAGATGCTATATTACTTTCACTGTTTTAAATATATATAACTGTGCATAACAATTTGTCACAACCTCCACCCACTCACCAAGTATGTATGTTACTTTAACCAAACTAGTAATTAGTTTTAGCAAAACTAATACCAAAACTAGAAGAAAAGAATAATTACAGGGGCTATTTAAAGAAGAAACAGCATGCAGCGTGAATCCTAAAGAAATAAATACAAATTAAAAAGCGTTTTTACTGATGCAAATTGCAGATGTAATCAGTCAGTGAAACCTTCTTATTAACTCCCCCTTTTGTGCACATAAATAAAAGAAAACAAATAAAGTCTTACTGAATCTTATGAGCTTTCATCCAGTCCAAAAACGCAGGGCAAACATCTTCATTTTGTCATGTATAGTCTCTATGAATCTTCCCAGTCCAATTTTTCTTCCTGCGTTCCCAGGGCTAAGCAGGAAACTTGCGTCCATGTAATTTGAATGTTAATGTTATAAATGCGGATTAAGTTTTCCTGTCTTTTTCCTCAACTGTAAGGTAAAGCAGGACTAACACCTTTTTTAATGTAATCACCGCTAGCCCTTTTTTAGAAGAGATGAATATTTCTGCCTTCCTCTGTTCATTTCCATTTTTAATCTAGTTCCGTGTGATTGATGGGCCGTAGGAAAGACATCAGAAGCCTGGATAAAACTCTCAGGTCTTAGCTGACTTAGTCACGTAATAACCGGCAGGGCAAAAGAACTCCTTCGTATTTGATCAGTGTTTATGTACAAAAACTTGCTGTAAATCTCCTCTCACTGTAAAATGTGACTTTAGATAGATTCGGTGAGTGCAGTTTAATTATTTCCACCGGTTCCCTGTCAACATGCAACCGAGAAAGGCTCCAAAGGAGTGAATGCAGCATGACGCATCGTGTGCCATTATTATTGTTTCTCAAGTTTTTTGTAGTGCCAAAATCGGCTGACAAACAATCAAAGCTACTCAGCTGTAACAGGCTTTTCCAGCTTTCCGGTAACAGACAGAAAGAATCAAAGCGCTTGAGTAGAATAGAACATGAACTTCACAAAAGGATGCCAAATCCATGAACCATTATGACAAATGGAGAAGAGGCCAGGGCTCTGTTTGATGATAGATATGTGCTACAACTTTACTTCTTTCACAGAACACATGAGGTGTGAGGCAAAATGTTGATACTAGAAAGTGAATGCTTTCAAATAACATAAGAATAGGGCTCCAGCCCAAAAAAAAATAAAAAAATAAATAAATAAAAGACAAGGGAGAACATTTAGGCCAAATTACTTCTTTTAGTTACAGAAATGACAGAGTCACTCGATGAAGATGGTTGTTCAGAGGTGCTTTTTTCTCAGAATTGCGTGATATAAACTAGCAATTCTGAGAAAAAAGTCAGAATTGTGAAATAAAAACTAACAATTGCAGAAAAAGTCAGAATGTGAGATAAAAAGTTAGTACAACATGGCCACGATTTAGTAAATCAAGGGAACAAATTATTATATCATGCACGCAATTTACTTAAAATGAGGGAACAAATTAGTAAAACATGCTGATGCATTAGTAATTGTTTATTAATGGACACGATATACATATTTTTTTCCCCCACATGTCATTTACAGGGCTCCATAGTACTTGTTTTAAAAAATAACCAATAATATTTTTTAAATATTTATGATTATTTGAGGAACAGACTGAAATGCAAGTAATTGTTCACTGAAAATCTTCCACATAGTGTTTGTGTATATTCAAAAGTTGAGTATGAAGATGCGTCCACCAGGTTTGACGTCACTGATCCCAAACCCAATTGATTGTAAGTTGTCGATGAGCCTAGTTAGAATATGCAAAATTGTGAATGACTCAACTTATATTTCAGTCTGTACACAAAGCTATTGTATGGCTTTAGACAAATGAAATTGTACTGTTCTTTGGTGTCATTTTTGGAGCTTGTGCACATCATTTTTGTTTCTGAAGTAGTCAAAACCAATTGACAAACAAGCTGTAACAGGCTTTTATCACTTTCCGGTAACAGACAGAATGAATCAATGTTCTAGAGTCACATTGAGTGGAACGGAACATGAACTTCACAAAACGAAGCCGAATTCATCCCCCATTATGGCAAATGGAGAAGAGGCCTTGGCCAATAAAACCCTCAAAAGTGCTACTCTGTTGTCCAGAGTCAGGTCACTCCCTCAATCACCCTGCAAAGTGCAATACAGAAAGCATTTCACTGCTTGACAATATAAAGTGTGATCAAGGCTCATGTAATCATGCACTGTATAAAGAAAACTACTCAAAATCAAAGCCAGAGGGGATAAAGAACACTCTGTGGCAGCCTTTGAAGCTCCATTCTGAGGATCACTTTAAATTCAACCATCTGCTGTAAATTGTATTTAGTTGAAGGATAGCATTTCAGTCATTGGTTCATTATCTCTAAAAAGGGTCTTGTGCCTGTCCAAGCTTCCACGAAGAAATGCTTTTATAAAATTCTCTTAAACAGTCATGTATTTGTTGCTGACCGAACTTTGGAAAATATGTTTTCTAGTTTGACCACTGTTTGAAAGAAATGTCTCTTACGTGGAACACAAAATGAGATGTTAAGCAGAATGTTCAAGCTTCTCTTTTATGTACAGTGAACATTTTAGGATATTTCAAAAATGCTGAATAAAACTGATGCGAAAGATGCGCATAAAATTTCCAAAACGTGCATAAAACGCATACGCTTTCTTAAGGTGAGACACCTCAAGTCATGTGACTGAATAATTCGCACTATTACCTCCTACAAATGAAGCAACTGCAAGTAATTTATTGCATTTAATAAAAGAGCTGAGTTCCCCAGTGGCTACAATTTCTATTCCAATTTTGCACCAATTTTGTTTTTCACAGAAGAAAGAAAGAAAATTATACGGCTTTGGAAAAGCTTGAAGACAGCATGATTTTTGGACATACTGGGTGTATTTCAAATGTACTGAAGCCCTGAACTGCATGGTGAAAAAAAAAAGAAAAAAAAAAACTTGGTGGGGAGGAAAAAAACCCAAATCTCATTATTTTGACATATTAAGTGGTTATTTCAACATAATAAGTCAATATAATGACATAATATCTTGTTATTTCAAGATATTAAGTCATTATTTGAACATATCTCATTATTTCAAGATATTAAGTCATTATAAAGACATAATATCTCGTTATTTCAAGATATTAAGTTGTTATTTCAACATAAGTCATTATAACAACATAATATCTCGTTATTTCAACATAAGTCGTTATTACTTATGTTGAAATAACGACTTAATATCTTGAAATAATGCGATATTATGTCGTTATAACGACTTATTATGTTGAAATAACGACTTAATATCTTGAAATAACCACTTAATATGTCGAAATAATGAGATAAGTTTTCAGGGTTTTTTTTCTTCCCCACCAAGGTTTTTTTTTTTTTTTTTTTTACCATGCGGTTCAGGGCATATGTACAAATGTAATTGAACTGGATGAAACAAAATAATTTAAACTTTTTCTTTAACTTAATGTGAATCCACTTATGAAAGTCATAGCTGTTTAAGTTGCTTGTAAGGTCCATTGTGCTCATAAAAATACATTGACCCTGATCAGTTACATACACTCACCAGAAACTTTATAATAAGAAACCAGTTTGAGATGATTTGAGCTTTGTGACATGGCTCGTTATCCTGCTAGAATTATAGCCATCAGAAGATGTGATCATAAAGGGTACAATGTGATCATAAAGGGATTTATATGGTCAGCAACAATACTCAGGTAGGCTGTGGAGTTTAAACAATGCTCAATTGGTACTTAGGGGCCAAAAGTGTGCCAAAGAAATATCCCTCACATTATACCACCAGCAGCAGCCTGAACCGGTCATACAAGGCAGGATTGATTCATGCTTTTGCATTGTTTAACCCAAATTCTGATCCTACCATCTGAATGTCGCAGTATAAATCAAGACTTGGACACTACTATTGTCCCATTATGGTGAGCCAGTGTGAATTGTAGCCTCAGTTTCCTGTTTTTAGCTGATAGGAGTCACACTGGTGTGTCTTCTGCTGCTGTAGCTCATCTGCTTCAAGGTTTGACATGTTGTGTGTTCAGAGATGCGCTTCTCGGTTGTAACGAGTTGTTATTTGAGTTACTGTTGCTTTTCTATCAGCTCAAGCCAGTTTGGTCATTCTCCTCTGACCTCTGGCATCAACAAGGCATTTTTACCCACAGAACTGACGCTCACTGGATATTTTCTCTTTTTTGGACCATTCTCTGCAAACCCTAGAGATGGTTGTGCATGAAAATCCCAGTAGCAGTTTCTGAAATACTCAGACCAGCCTGTCTGGCACCAACAACCATGCCACATTCAAATTCACATTCAAAAAACTTTTTTTTTTTTCCCATTCTGATGCTCACTTTGAACTTCAGTAGATCATCTTGACCATATCTACATGCCTAAATGCATTGAGTTGCTGCCATGTGATTTGCTATTTAGACATTTGCGTTAGCGAGCAGTTGAACAGACCATCTAATAAAGTGATCTCAGTATTCTGAAGTTAATTTTTGAGCATTTTTCTCTCTTGCCATGGTAACCAGTCTGCAACCACCAATTCTCTATTGTTACTCTACATGGATAAAAAGTACTTTCTTACTATTTATGTCTTCACTCTGCTGAAGCTTTTCTACTAGTTCTCTCTTTTGCTCTCTTTCTCTGCTTTTTAACTGTACTATACACAGAAACTGGGTGGCCCCATGGGTCAAAACCCTAGGAGGAGGCTTTAGTAACTTAGACCCAGACCCACTTAATCCACAGAATGGGGCTGCAATAACCTCCTCTCTCCAAAGCAATATCTGAGAGGCAGGTCAGGCATTTCCTGAGCGACTGCATTGAGTGCTTTTTGACTGCAGGGGAAGCAGCATGAATACTGTCTCTATGTAAGCCTAATGACAGGCCACAGTGAGGACTGGCCCTTGCCTTCCTTTAAATGTGAATGGAACAAATATAACTAAAAAAGCACCCTGTGAAGAATGGAGAAAGAGGGTGAATGCAAAACTTTCTAGCTACCAAGTTTTGGAAATGTTCGGAAATGTTTAAAAGGTATTTTTGTTGGTTTGTTTGTTGGTTTTTTGAGGTCAAAAGTCTTGTTTTTAAAAAGTGAAGTGTATTTCTGCACCATTAGCGGTACCAAATGGAAATTAGCAAGCAAACGTGACTATATTACATTGCATGAAGGGAAAAAACAATGCTTGCATGACAGACAAAAAAATTAATAGCTGTGAAGAAAAAAAAAATAGAAACTGAATCCTTTCACGAAGTACTCTTCCACGAGGTGTTAACAAAGTGCACTTGTGATGGTCACTACAAGGAAGTAATTTTTCCATTTATGATCACTTGATCCTGGATGGTGCGTCATCATGAATCATGTTTGCTTCAGGACATTGCACTATGCAGAACTGAAAATCCAGTTTCTGGAATTTAGGTGGCAAACAGATCAAGGGGGCCATTTACACAACACTGTTTTCAACTAAAAACTGAAAACGTTTTTTTTGCCTTTTGGCCATCCGTTTACACAGCGTTTTGGGGCCCTGAAAATGCAAAGTTTTGAAAACGGATTTCAAAATGCAAGTTTTTTAAACTGTTACCATTATCGTTTCCGTGTAAACTACAAAAACACGAATTTTGCGAAAACGTTGATATCATGTGCATGCATATTTCTAGTGTTTCTTTACAAAGTGACATCACCAACTACTGGCCTGGAAGCATAAAGCCCCAGGTATACTACACTTTCTGCGCCCGGACGCGTCACGTCCGCGCGTCTTTCAAAGTATACTACACTATGGATGCGCGCGGATGACCGTGTTTGTCACATGCGCAGTACAGCTTTTTTCTATGATATACCTGACATCGGAGAGCAGCACTGAGTCGTGTCATCAACGTGACATTCACTGGGCATGATCGGAGAAGAAAAGAAGTGCATCCTTTTCCATATTATCCCCCTCCATGAATTTGCCGCCCTAAACAAGTCTTTGTACTCTTTAAACATGAATTGTACAAATGTATTACTTTCTAATCTCTTTGCACAAACGCTGGTCAAGTTCGCTGTCCATTGTCGTGTTTTTCTCTTTTTTCAAGTGTGTTTTTAAACCTTCTTTGACGGCTGAACACTGTGCTCAATACTGTGCGTACTGCCACCTAGTGGACCCTTCTATACTGCTTGCGCATGCGCTGTTGCATGCGGACTGTCCGCGTGGTCTCGAAATTTGGCCTGCATGCGGCCAGGGTGTGCGGCCGGCCGCGAGCCCTCCGCATGACGAAAATTACGTCATGCGGATGGTGCACAAACGCGGACGGCCGAAGTATACCCGGGGCTTAATACAGCATTTTTAGTCATTTTCATGGATCCGTGTGAACGGAGATTGTTTTGACAATGGTGTTGTTTGTGCGCCTAGCCTAAAAAGCAGAAAAAACGTTTCAGTTTTTAGTACGTTGTTGTCGCGTACATGTACCTCAAATTGGAATTCCAATTTGAATGTACCCTATTGTTTAAAAGTTTGGGGTTGGCAAGATTTGTTTTAATGTTTTTGAAAGAAGTCTCTCATGCTCACCAAGGATGCATTTATGATCAAAAATACAGTAAAATATTATTACAATTTAAAATCACTGTTTTCTATTTGAATATTTTAAAATTGATTCCTGTGATTCAGAGCTGAACATTACTCCAGTCTTCAGTGTGATCCTTCAGAAATCATTCTAATATGCTGATTTGCTGCTCAAGAAACATTTATGTTTATTATCAATATTGAAAACCGTTGTGCTGCTTCATATTTTTGTGAAACTGTGATACATTTTTGTTTTGTTCAGGATTCTTTGATTAACAGAAAGTTCAAAAGAACATTATTTATTTTGTAACATTATAAATCACTATCACTTTAATGCAATTTAAAGAATCCCCTCTGAATAAAAGTTTTTTTGGCTGTGCATCTAATTTAATGCTTTTTAATGCCTTTTCATGCCAATTCTTTTTATTTTTTAATGCCATATATGTTACTAAATGTCGATAGATGCCGTCAATTAGCATGTTCATCATGTCATTGTTACATTCGCATTCTGCCAAGTGTCAGCCCTTTAGATTTGTTTGCTGGTGCTACCCTTTTTGCTCACATAATATATTTTAATACTGCCAAAGTCCAAATAAAATTGTTTCATTTATATATTTTTCTGGTTTTGTTGACAGACAACATGAAATAACTGAAACGCGGCCCATTAAGACTGCATACAGGGCTCGACATTAAGCATTGTCATTCACTTGTATGAGTAAAAGGGTTGCTTGTCTGGAAAAAAAAATAAATAAATAAAAAAAAAAGATTTTTTTTTTTTTTGTGGTGTAAATGTAAATTGTAAAATTTCTGAAGCAATATCCTTTCAGAATATTGCAGCTTTGACATATTTAAATCTGCATATTTGTGATATATTTGTGATCTTGTATGATTCATGTAAAATGTATGATTCATATTTCATTTTAAATTCTTAAATTTGATCAATACATTTATTTGGAATAAGACACTAAGGGCTGTTACCAATCAAATTAAATCATTTACAAATGTACAATAATAATAAAAAAAATACAGCTGTATTAAATAATGTTATGGGCTTGTAAGAAATGTTGAGGGGAAAATTATAATTTTAAAAATGTAATTAAACCACTAGTAGGTGGCATAAAGTAACAGTCTTAATAAGTGAGTCACCGAGTCATTCATTCAAACGATTCATTCCAAAGGCTGATTTATTCAAGAATGAGGCAGTTGTTTATGAATGGATCATTGAATCTTTGACTCAGCCGATTTGTTTAAAATCCACTTTTCTGTGAGCTTTCATTCGTAAATAATCAACTGTTTGTCACGGATGTCCAGAACAGGATGCACTCTCGAACAGAGAAACACGCAATCCCCAAACCATCCTTCAAAGCGTGCTAACGTTTTCTGAGGACATGTCAATCAAACCAACAGTCCATTCAGAAACCGAGAAATTTGACACAGGCTGATCTCTTTCACATTCAGTACCGGTTGACGCGTGAGCTGGCTTGACTGAAGTATTTGTGAGTTTTCATGAGGATGTATAGTTTATGGACTGTTTTGATTTCGATAATCACATCTAGCAACGGAAAAGCATCGATGCCATCGATAAAAGAGATCTTTGAAAGCGAAACTAAAGTGATTATTGTCTCGGTCAGCGACGCAATGGGGAGGACGCACTCATGCTTATATTCATTTTTGATTGAATTATTATTATAAAATGTGAAAGAACAGTAACCAATATGATAAACTATTTGACCAAAACAAATGTCAAAACTGTACGTTTGGGATATGGCAAGGCTACTAGCACACTGCACAGCTGTCTGCAAGTATGCAAACTTGAATAGAGTTGCCTTTTCAGTAAATCTACATTTTGATATTGTGAAATGGGTTTTATGAGTGCAAAAACTGTGTGTATAAACAGTGATTTCTTTGTTTCAGTTTCTGTTGAAGATTAGTGAGCAGCAACAGCAGCTGGCACAGCTGGCATCATCTCCAGGAGGCAGACGGGTGATGCTGAGGTGATGCTCAACACAGCTGACAAAAAATGATGCACATATAAGGAATTATACAAATCTGGAGGATATTTGGGATTGTAATATATCAGTTATATATTTCAACACAGCCAGATGAAATCTCTAAATTATCCAATCTGACAGAATGTATTAAAGAAGTAAAACATTGGATGACTAGTAATTCTTCCACCTCAGAAACATTGCTAAGATTCGGAATATGTTATCTATTTCTGATGCAGAAAAGTTAGTTCATGCTTTCATGACGTCTCGACTAGATTACTGTAATGCATTATTAGCTGGTTGTCCTGCTTCCTCAATAAATAAGCTACAATTAGTACAAAATGCAGCTGCTAGAGTTCATACCAGGTCAAGAAAATATGATCATATAACACCAATTTTATCATCTCTACACTGGTTACCTATTAAGTTCCGTATTGATTATAAAGTATTGCTAATGACCTATAAGGCTCTAAATGGCTTAGCTCCTGTGTACTTAACCGATCTTCTATCGCCCTACAATCCTTCACGCTCTTTAAGATCACAAAACTCTGGACTTCTGGTTGTACCTAGGATAGCTAAGTCCACTAAAGGAGGGAGAGCATTTTCAGCTCCGAAACTCTGGAATAGCCTTCCTGATAATGTTCGGGGCTCAGACTCGGTCACGCAGTTTAAATCTAGATTAAAGACACATCTCTTTAGCCAAGCGTTCACATAACGCATCTCATATCAGATCAATTGCATATGACTATCTTTGCTTATGGTTAAGAACAGCAGCTACGCTAATTATTATCCATTTGCTTTTCTGTTTTGCCTCAGGACACCCGTCCTGAGGTGACTAGAGAGGACTTCAGCTTCAGTTTGGATCCAGCCTCTTAAGAAGATCTCTGATGACCAACACCTATGAAGAGATGGCGCCAACTCCTGCGAGGACTTCAGAAGACGCAATCATCTGGATCAACATGCACATTGCACATTTCTATATCCTAATTATTGTTAATGTAAGCTCATTGCTTCTACGTTCAGTTAAACTGCTAACAGTGATTGTAAATTAATTGCCTAAATTATTACATTATTTGCTAACTGCATCTTTAAATTGTAATGTTGACTTTCATTCTCTGTAAAGCTGCTTTGATATGTATCGTGAAAAGCGCTATACAAATAAATGTGAATTGAATTAATAAATTCTTGTGTCAAAATCATAACACCTCTTTTTTTGTTTGTTTGTTTTTTATAGCACAGACAAAATATACTATAATATAAATCACTTTCAGCAGTGTTTTATGTTTTTTTCAAAGTGTTTTCTGTAAAATAACACTGCGATATTGGATTTATACCACTGTAAATGGTATGGGGAGACTTTTTATTTAGGTATACTATATACAATATATACTATAATTTGTTTTTATCACTTTTAGGAGTGTTTTATGTAACTTCAAAGGGCTTCCTGTAAAATGACACCAAGATTTTGTATTTAGAGCATTGTATGTTGGTATGGCAAGCCTTTCAATTTGGGTATGCTAAATCCAGGCGGAAATACTCAAAATGGTCCCAGTGCTTAGGAGGTTAATGATCAGGCAAGTTTAATGCAGTGGTCCAATATCTGGAAATCTGATCTTACTATCTGGGATTTTGCTTACAATCTGGTTGTAAGCAAAAGCCCCACACACTTTGAAAATGTCTCCTGCGCCCCTGTAAACAACACCATTTTCAACTAAAAACTGAAAACTTTTTATGCCTTTTAGTTATTCGTTTACACGAATAAAAGTAATAATTACAATTTCAGGGGGAAAATGACTGACCCCAAACTTTTGAACAGTAGTGTAGGAAAGTATTGAAATACATGAAATGCATTTTTAACTAGAAAATCAAGCTTTACAGAAACTTTGAATGTTGCTGGAAAAGCCTTGATTAAAAGTTTTGATTTTTTTTTTTTTTTTTTTTTAAGCCTTGAAGTTGGAAAAATTATATGCCTTAGAGATATAACTGCAAGGGAGCAAGTTCTTAAATTCAGAATTTTGCTCAACCCTGGTTTGATTGTTTTTAGCAAACCCCACAAGTTAAAATGAATTTGAAATAAAGACACCAAGGGCCCTATTTTAACGATCTGAAACGCAAGTGTCAAAGCGCGAAGCGCAAGTAACTTTGTGGGCGGGTCTCGGCGCTGTTGCTATTTTCCCGGCGGGATAAATGGCTCTTGCGCCCGGCGCAAATCTAAAATGGGTTGGTCTGAAGTAGCTTCATTATTCATAGGTGTGGTTTGGGCGTAACGTGAAATAAACCAATCAGAGCGTCATCCAACATTCCCTTTAAAAGCAGGTGCGCAAGTTCCATTATGGATTGCTATTATTATGGCGTATTTACAAGGCGCACGCCAGGAGCGGTTCACAGCCGAGGAGACTGATGTTCTTGTAAGAGCAGTGAAAGACAGAGAAGTTGTGTTGTATGGGGATGGGAGAAACCCACCCAAAATAGCGTCGGTTAAACAGGTTTTTTCACATCTTCGTGGCACACCACAATGATTTCCGTCATCTCATGTGTTAATATTTTTTTAGTGTGCAAAGTGTATGCGCGTTGTGCACGCTATACATTATGGTCAAGCATGCGCCCTTAAAATAGCATAATGAACAACGCGCAACACGCGTTAGACTAGGTTTTTTCTGGTCAGTGGCGCAATTGTTTAATGGAACAGCAAAATAGCACCAGGGATTGTTTGCGCCGGAACACGCCTCCTTTTTTGCGCTAAACCGCCCAGGGAGCGCAAGTTCCTTCACTAGTTTAGCGACGTGCTTCTGTGGAGGGAAAAGCGCGCTTTGCGCGGGTGCAAAACAGGAATGACACATGCGTCGGTGTACAAAGTCAATTGTGCTGGGTGCAAGATAGGGCCCCAAGAGGTAATATTTAAAACAAAAGCTTTATTTGTACAACAGTCTTAAGAGCTACAGTTTGCAGTTTGTAGTTATGTTATTCAGATAACATTCAAACTCAAACTAAAATTGTAGTGCCATATGTTTTCATCTACGGTGTACCAAACACATATTGAGAAAGTCACCCACAGTGTTCACACTCTTCAGGAATCGACCTACGAACGCCATACAGTCTCTGCAGATCAAATTGTGATAGAAGAAGACACGATACGGTACAATACGATAGTTGTTGGTTTCTTCCGTAAATACAGCACTCTGCAGTATCTGCGTGCATTATGAAAAATACATAATTTTTGTGAGCCTGTGCATGGCAGAGAATAATTAGGGGAAAGTGCTTCTTTTATTGTAAACATTTGTTTTTTCTTGTCCTTTTGTAATTGGCCGAGTTGTCAAACGACACACCAACGCATTACATTTTCCTTTCATAATGTACTCATTTGCATTTGACTCAATAGTCCTATGTGGAAAACATTCATGCATGTGATTTTGTCCTCTTGATTGTACTACTGTGCCTTTGCTTTGTTGTGTTTTTAATTAATCCCGTGTGGCTTTGATAACTGTTGTGTATAGGGTTGTTTCATATTTCGAGTGTGCCCCACCGGACTGCCCTTTATGCCTTTGAATTGTTTGTATTAATGGAGTTTTGAAAGTATTTTTTTATTTATTAGTGCGAGTTACCAGTCACAATTTTAGATTAAACACATTTTTAACAAGCATTATTTCATACGGAAATAGCAAATGAATTAATCTTCTTAGAACGAATCTGTCACCCACTGCCTCTAATCGCCTGCTGTCTGGCACATTAGTGCCTCATGTTAGTGAGGTTTTCTCAGGTTTTTAATTAAGCAGGTGCATTATACTTTTTAGTATGCATATTCTACAATTAACAAGAAAGACAGGTTGTTAGGAAGCATTGTGCAATAAAACAAGTCATTTTTCTAAACAACAGCCTTTAGGAGAAATTAAGGTTATACACTTTATTTCGATAATCCACTTTAGAAATTCTACTAACTATAAGTAACTTTGCCACTACATGTCAACTAACTGGCAACTACATGGCAACTAAGTCTGTTCGGGTTGGTAGAATAAGTTGTCATGTTACTTGTCGTCAGTAGAATGTCTGTTGGGGGAGCATTACTGGAACTGATTAATATGTTTTTAATATTGTATCTAAAGTGGTGTTCTCCTCATATAATGCCTCAGGGGAACCCTTTCAAAGTTTTTATTTGCTCCTTGAGCTAAACTGCATCTGCTGTTTATCCATGTTGACCTGATAAGGCTGAAAAGAAAAAGAAGACATGAACAGATGTTTTATGTGATAACACATTCTGCTCGGGGGCTAATTCAATAATGACACAACAGGTAAAATGCGTACACAGATAGAGAATAATAGAACAGAAGTGGGTGAAATTTATGTTAGGCTGGAAGGTGAAAGAGAAACATCTGAAAAAGCAGAACTGAATGGTGATAACGGTCTGTCATATGTGAAGTGATAACTGAAAAAAACAAAACAAAAAACAACTTCACCTGTCTGTATACAGAATCACAATAACAGAGCTGTTGCTCTCAGAGGTTTTTTGCTGTTTTTGTTGTTGTAAAGGACCAGAGCTTCACTGAAGTTGAGTCAGATTATCAGCTGGGAAAATAGTTCATTTTGACACAATTGGCGGTTCTCTTACGGTCACTTAAAGACAGAACCTTAAAAATAAATAAATAAATAAACTTCACGGGTATATTTCACTCCAAAACCAAAGGAAAGTAGCAAGATTCTTCCTTCAGAAACAATGCATGGTCAATAAGATTTTTTGACTTTTGCCTTTTTTTTCATTATTTTCACATAAATTAATCACATTTTCTCTTGCAATTCTTGTAATGCAAATAAATAAATCAATAAAATAGAAAAGAATAATCAGAAATATTTATAGTAGCTCAAAAATAATGAATTATTATTTAAATTGCCTTTTAAAGAAATAATATAATAATAAACTGGCATTATAAAGCTCGAATGCGTCAGGATATTTATTAATATATCTGTGATTATGTTCATCAGAAAGAAGAAAGTCATATTATACACCTAGGATGGCTTGAGGGTGAGTAAAGTTTGAGCTAATTTTCATTTGAAAGTGAACTACAGTAATCCTTTTAACATACAAAAGTTGACAGTTGAGTATGTACATTGCATTTGCATCCACATCTTATCTACATGCAAGATAAGCAAAATGTTTACCATGAAATTGTAAAAAAAAAAAAAAAAAAAAAAACCTTTATAAACCATCCACACTAAAACTATTATATTTGGTTGTTTCATATAATTAGTTGTGGATCAGCTGATTAATTATGTGTTTGTTGTTTCATTAGGACACATCTCCAGCAGACAGACAGACCAGAGGGATGAAAATGGGAATTCTTGCTATAACTGAGGATGATGTTGCTCCTAGTGCACTGCCTACCTTTACAAACTTTGCTGTTCTTTTGGAGGAGGCAATTGTTCTGAAAGACATTTCAGACCTACAATCTGCTGTTTCTTACCTGTTTGGCCATATCTTCGCCTTGGATTTTGAATACCCAAAATAACTCAAATATACTTTTGAGGCAATTGAGAAGGTGTTTGTGGAAATGGGCACTCACTGCTCTGAAAGAGTACAGTCCCTGAAAACTAAACTCTTGCTGGGAAGGTTGGAATTTTAGTTTAAGCATCTTTGGAATTAAACAAATATTAGCATCTTAATGTTAAAATGTTTATTAATCAAAGGGATTGTTAAACTTAGTTGTTGAAATGTGAATATAATGTCTTATGACAATATTTAATTTTTTGTTTTGTTGTTAATTGTTTATTTTCTTCTTTTCAGATTCTTTATTGTGCTATTTTTATTTGAATTTTATTTGTATTTGTACTATTTATTTATTTATTTATTTATTTTTAGTCCAAAGCCTTGTTAAACCTTTGTACATCTTAAAAGGTTAAAAGTGAATCTTCATTTTATCTTCAGTTTGTTGTTAATTGATTTTGATATTTTTCCAGGATTTTTTATTTTATATTTATTTTATTGACTGTTTCATTTTTTTTCGTTAGGAAGTATGGCTATTATTTGACCTACTTTGTATTTCTTTCAACATTCAAGATAATAAAACTTGAAGCCTGCCAGTTTTATTTTATAACATTGTGTAAATGCTAACTAGATCAAAACATCTTTGTCCATATAACTCACAGAAAAAAGTTCACATAACATAATTTTTGATACACATTGGAAAAGAATCACAAGTCTTTTTAACTAACAAAACCGTGTTAGTTGAACAAAAAAGAGACCTGTGACTTTACTCAGTGATTTGGGTTTAGTGAACAACAACATCGAAAGTTGAGTCAACTCAAAAAAGCTGTGCAGCAAGTTGCCTTGAAATTTGAAGTTAAGTCAACTTTTCATTTTTTTACAGTGCATGATTTACTCACCATCAAGCAATTCTATGTGTATATGACTCTCTTCTTTCAGACAAACACAATCTGGGTTATATTAGAATATATCCTGATTCTTCCAAGCTTTATTTTGGGAGTGAAGGGGCTGCTGTATCTGGAAGCCCAAAAAAAGTGCATCCATCCATCATAAAAGTAATCCATACACCTCCAGGGGGTTAATAAAGGTCTTCTAAAGCAAAGAGATACATTTTTGTAAGAAAAGTATCCATATTTAAAACTTTATAAACTATAATAGCTTCCGGCAGATAACCATATGCATCGATTTAGGGCAAAAGAGTAACTTAGGACATAGGATGTAGGGTATTGTAAGCTTAGGCGCCTCTTGCAGTTCAAACAAATAGGGCTGGGCAACAAACTGAAGCTCCTCTTCTCATATCAAAACATTTCTCTTTAAAAATTCTCCTTTTAGACTTCTAATTCATGACTGGTGTTTTGTTTTGCTCTATCCTCTGAGATTCCACGTTCGTCAATACTTCAGGCCTTATTTAAATGAATTAATTTCATACATGCACATGAAATGGGCCGTGAAAATAAAACTTCTTAATGTGCAAATGTGTTTTTTAGACATCAATGCAGAAATAGCCTCAAATGGCACAGATGCAGCATCATTATGGCTCACAGATGACAACAAAGAACCATCTCTGAATATTCATAGCCCACCATCTCACTTCCAATTCATCACTTGTGATTTTTGTGAAGATAAAGTTCCGCTAAGTTTGCAACCATTAATGTGTGTCATTTCAAGAGCTTTTGTTAGATTTCTCAATTCTTAGTTACAGAGTTACACAATATATTATAGTAATTATTTTGCTAGGCTTATATTTTTCAGAGCTCAGGGCAGTCACTAGTGAGGGATTATCCACAATCCTGACAATTGTTAGCATTTTGGAACAGCTGAAAAAGTGCCCAGAATTGAGTGCCAATAAGAAAAGATGGCAGCAATCAGTTTTCGTTCTTCCCTTGTTGTTCCCTTATTCATGTGAAGCCCTCATTGTGTGAAGGCCGAAGAGTGTAAAGAACAGCGACTCTACCTGTATGACTCCACTGAGCAAGGACACAGACAAGGCACTTG
This sequence comes from Chanodichthys erythropterus, assembly GCF_024489055.1. Taxonomy (NCBI): domain Eukaryota; kingdom Metazoa; phylum Chordata; class Actinopteri; order Cypriniformes; family Xenocyprididae; genus Chanodichthys; species Chanodichthys erythropterus. Next base: position 8,328,567 of record NC_090241.1, on the reverse strand, counting down.
AGTATTGCTCTTTTCTTTTTCCTTTCCTTTCCTTTCCTTTCCTTTCCTTTCCTTTCCTTTCCTTTCCTTTCCTTTCCTTTCCTTTCCTTTCCTTTCCTTTCCTTTCCTTTCTCTTTTATACAGCTTGTTTTTGTCTGTTTGTTTTTGTGACCTGTTTAAGTTATGTGCTAATTCCCAATGAATGGAAGTTCAGTCCTTTACCATCTCTCTGTGACAATAGCTCATTTGAATCACATGCAATTACTATCAACAACCCTGCTAAAATCCATGTTGTAGTTGTTTATCGTCCCAAAGGTCAGTTAGGTAAGTTCTTGGAGGAGTTAGAAGTACTCTCATCCTTCCCTGAGGATGGTACTCCTCTGATAGTACTTGGAGATTTCAACGTCCATCTAGACAAACCTCAGGCTGCTGACTTCCATATTCTGCTTTCCTCATTCGACCTCAAGCGAGTCAGCTACCCACAAATCAGGTAACCAATTGGACTTCATCTACACATGCTGCTGCACCACTGAAAATACACTGGTTACTCCACTACATACCTCAGACCACTTCCTCATCACTTTTAAACTCAACCTGACTCCTAACTCAACACACACTCCCCCACAGGTCACTTTTTGGCGTAACCTATGCTCGCTCTCACCCTCCCGCCTATCCTCTTTGGTCTCATCCACACATCCTCCCCCTAATCAGCTTTCATCACTGGATACTATCCATGCTACTGACACTTTGCTCCACTCTAACATCTTTCTTAGATGACTTCTGCCCCCTTTCATCCAGATCAGCCTGCGCCACACCCTCTGCCCCATGGCTAACCAATGTTCTCCGCAGATGACTTTGACAATCAAATCTTAATGGAAAACACACGTTCTCCCCTCCTTCTCTTCGCTCTTGGACGGCAAACGTTTCCGAACTCATCCTTTCCAATTACCCTACTACCTCTCTGCTTGACCCTATACCCCCTCATCTTCTTCAGGCCATCTCCTCCTCAATTGACCCTTCGCAAAGACCCATCCCGCTTAGTTACTGTTGCTTTTACTGTTGCTTTGTCCGACAGTGAAAAATGCAGCACGGAGCAAAGAGGATACTGACAACACGTCGACAGACAAAACAAAGCAGATTACGTGACCATGGTCGTGATAGATTGCTGTAGCGCCTCAGCTCAAGAGGCTCGTAAACCAATCATCTCTTCCTACTAGTTCATTTATAGCATCAAATAAACATGAATAAACATGAGAAGGAATGTTGTTTCAAATGCGGAAAGATGTCAGTACACACCATTTTTCAAGTTTAAGTCCACCGAGGTTAATTTTCTGTCTCCTGACTGCTTTGTCGGACAAAATGGCGGATTCGGCGTTCTGATTGGTTGATGAATCAAACTTCTGTCATAGGGTCAATTGTAACCGCACTCACTCACATTATTAATACTTCTCTTCACACTGGTACATTTCTGACAGCATTTAAGCAGGCTAAGATTACCCCACTGTTTAAGAAACCCACTCCAGCACTTTTAGAAAACTACAGACCGGTAATCCTTCTTTCATTCATTGAAAAGACACTTGAGAGTTGTGTTCAACCAACTGTCTACTTATCTCACACAGAACAACCTCCTTGACAAAAACCAGTCTGGCTTCAAGAGTGGCCACTCAACTGAGACTGCCCTGCTCTCAGTTACTGAATCCCTGAGACTGGCACGAGCAGCTTCTAATCATCAGTTCTCATCTTGCTGGATCTGTCTGCTGCTTTTGACACAGTTAACCCTCTTGTCAACCCTCATGACAAAGGGCATCTCAGGAACCGTACTCCAGTGGTTCAAGTCTTACCTCTCAGGTAGGTCCTTCATGGTATCTTGGAGGGTTGAAGTGTCTAAGATGCATCATTGTGACGAGCAGGGCGGGCGAGAGCCGTGAGGGAACGGCGCGAGGCTGGTGACGCGAGTGATAACGAGCATCACCTGCGAGGCGTGCCGGCCTCGAGTCTCTCACGGAGGAGCTCCGGAGGCATAAAAGGAGGAGTGACATCAGTGAAGGACGAGAGAGGACCAGGCCTGGACTTTATTTTATGTTTTATTATGTTTGTGTGGCCGGCAGACGTCCGCGAGGGTCTGCCGGCATTACTTTCGTTTTGTTCTTTGTTTATTTTGAATTAAAGTTTTGTTGAACGTTCGCCAGTTCCCGCCTCCTTCCCACAACTACTAACCGTGTTACAATCATCTTGCTACCGGGGTACCTCATAGCTCAGAGCTTGGACCACTTATCTTCTCCATCTATATGTCATCACTAGGATCTATCATTCAGGAACATGCTACATGCCTATCACTGCTATACTGATGACACACAACTCTACCTCTCATTCCAACCAGATGATCCAATGGTTGCTGCTCGCCTCACAGCCTGCCTGACAGCCATTTCTGCCTGGATGAAGGTCCACCACCTTCAACTCAACCTTGCAAAAACGAAACTTGTGATCAGTGCCAACCTAAACACCTCATCATAACCTCTCCATTCAACTTGTTTCGTCAACCATAACTCCTTCCAGGTCAGCCAGGAACCTTGGGGTGGTGATGGGTGATCGTTTAAGCTTCACATATTGCTACAACGGCCTGGTCCTAGAGATTTGCCTAGACCCTTCCTACTGGAGCATTCCACACAAATTTTGTCCAAGCTCTTGTTCTATTCAGACTTGACCATTGTAATGTTCTCTTGGCAGGCCTTCCAGCATGCACTGTCAAGCCTCTGCAACTGATCCAGAATGCCACAGAAAGAGTGATCTTTAACGAGCCGAAGAGAGTGCACGTTGCACATCTCTTCATCAGTTTGCCCTGGCTGCCAATAGCTGCTCGAATCAAATTCAAGGCTCTAATGTTTGCCTACAGAACAACTACTGGCTCTGCACCACTATACCTAAACTCACTATTTCAGACTTATGCGCCCTCCAGAAACTTGCGTTCTGCAAGTGAATGGCGCCTGGTAGTGCCATCCCAAAGGGCCACAAAATAACTCTCACGGACCTTCTGCTTGTCTGTTCCCTGCTAGTGGAAAGACCTGCCTTGCTCTATCAGAGCAGCTGAGTCTTTAGCAGTTTTTTGAAAATGGCTAAAGACATATCTTTTTTGTCAACACTTGACCCGGTATATTAGCACTTTTTCTTTTTTCTATTTCTATTCTCTCTCCATCTATTAAAAAAAATAAAAAATAAATCCTTGGTATGAGCACTTTGCTGGAATAACTGGGACTTGACACGGCACTTGCATACTGTTGCACTCATGTTGATTTGATTGCTTCCACTTTTCTCATTTGTAAGTCGCTTTGGAGAAATACATCTGCTAAATGACTAAATGTAATGTTCTGCTATTAACTTTTTAGTTCATTCATTCCGTTATTGAAAACTAAAAAAAAATAAAAAAATTATTTAAAAGAGTAGTTCACTTTGAAATGAAAATAACCCCAAGCTTTATTCACCCTCAAGCCATCCTAGGTGTATTTGACCTTCTTCATTCTGATGTGCACAATCTGAGTTATATTAATAAATATCCTGACATGTCCAAGCTTATAATGGCAGTAAACAGGACCAAGGAGTATGAAGCAAAAGAAAGTGCATCCATCGATGATACACCTACACCTTCCATACTCAACTTACAATCTTACGTGACATCAGTTGGTCCCGTTCACTGCAATTATAATGCTTGGATGCGTCAGGATATTTATTAATATAACTCTGATTGTGTTCATCAGAAAGAAGAAGGTCAAATACACCTAGGATGGCTTGAGGGTGAGTAAATCTTGGGGTAATTTTCATTTCAAAGTGAACTAATCCTTTAAAAAAAACTCTTCAATCTAAAATATGCTGGCTCACTACACTACAGAGAACACTGAAACATGCCACAGTTACTTACATTAGTAAAGTTTGAAATTTCTGCAAAATCAGAAGTGACCAGTCAAGGACTCTGTTGAGCTGTATTAGTTCTCATGCCTCTCTCAAGGAAATGTAAGTAGCATGGTATTGTCAGATTACTTATTTAAGATGACTTCTCTCTCTCCCTCTCTCTCTCTCGCAGGCATACAGGAGGCATTTGAGAGGAGGTGTGATTGAGTTGCCCTCTCACTGTCAGGGTGAGCCAGCATCACTGTGAAACACTCCTCCTAAACAGAAAGAGGAGGAGTCATAGCATGGATAGTGGGAGGAGAAAATGGTTTTATAGAGGGGTCAGACAAAAGTAGCTGCATCTGCAAGAATAGCTGCTTCTGCATATATAGTAGAGGAAAAACAGTATGTGAAAAGAGTAGTATGTCCAAATTTCGAGCATTCAGTAAGCAAAAAAAAAAATCTAGATAGTTTACTACTTCTGCTACTACTTACTGCTTACTACAAGTATGAACACTTTCCTTTACTTATTACTTCCTGGCAACAGTAATTCATTACACTACTCATTATATTATTTTTCTGTTACACCCCACAGAAGTGGTAATTGAGTATTATCTCCTCAAAATTCTGACTTCCCATGCGCATCTCTTTGTGAATGTTAGGGTATATTTATATCATTTAGTTCATATTTCTTTAGAAAGAATCATAATTTCTATTTATTTTCCACTGAATTATGCGATCTGGTGAGCATTTTAGCTTCCAGTGCTGTCTCCCTGTGTTTTCACTCCCGCGGTCACTGTTATTACTCAGAGGAGGATTATTCGCTGCTCATATGTCACTCACATTACTTGCACGTTCTGTTCTGCACATACTAACCCAGAGAAATGTTTCTACATATGATTACAACAGCATATGATTTGTATGTGTAATTTAGGCTATTTTTATAAGAATAAAGGATGTTTACATGAGAAATGCTAAGCAGGTGTAGCGATTAGCTTATTCTAAAATGCTACAAACAACTTATTTCTGCCTTATTATATAACCAAATTTCACATTAAATAACAATCGGAAGTTATTACAAACACTTGATGGTGGTTTACAGTGAGTTTTGAGTAAAAGCATAGTATTAATCTCATAAATTCTCATGTGCAGTTTGATGCTAACTGTAGCGATAATTCACCTGTTACCCAGATATGATTATATTTCATGATGTATGTTGTAAAAAAATCTCACTTAAGGTAGTAAGAAAATGTTTGACGTCAATCTAGGAATGATTGGATTGTTGGATTCAAAATTGAGGATTCAAGGATTGAGGAAATAAAAATAGCATTGTAACAAGCTTTTTTTATGGATGGAAACTGTAATATTATTTCTGAAATCATAGTAGTTATTAGTTACACTACTAGTTACTCCCAAAAGTAATATTAGGAGATGGACGAGTTATAGGAAAGGAGGAGGATTCAGGTAGACAGTGGGAGGAGTCAGAAGAAGATGTAATGGGATGTAAAGGTCATAGACAGGAAGCAAGGATTCAAAGAGGAAGGATTTAAAGGAGAGAAGAGGTGAACTACCAGTTATCAACAGACTATGAAACATATGGTCAGATGGTAAAGGTCACTTTTTAACTTGTATTTGTGACTGAAACTCACTCCATCTCCGTATGTCAAGCTGTAACTGAACAACAGCTTCTGTTTGCACTCCAGACATCAGCTGCAGCCTGAAAAATGTCCGTGGCTGACGTTTTTTGATTCTCCACAGGCCATAATGAACCCGGCTAAAGGCAGCAGCATCTGTTGTCTTTTCCTCTTGCACATTTTCATGTCAGCTCCTACATGATCAGAGAAATGGACTGTTAGCCAGGTATTTTAAGGTTTTTTTGCACTTCTTCTCGAGCCCTTTTCAGCCCCGGCCCTTAGAATTCGCACGATGGCTGCTGCATTTCTGTGGGACCTATTAGCGCCGACATCTCTGCTGCACAAACAGGCTCAGGAAATGAGGCATGTCAAAGTCAGTTTCTTTCAACTTTCTTGCTTTCCCTTGTTCTCTAATGCCAAACAACCCCTTCTTTTGTTCACTCCATAAATTTTTTGACATCAACAATTCTTTCCTTGCATCTTCACCTATTCACCTATTTTGCAAGTGCGATTGATCTTCATAAGTTTGTGTGTGCATGAGAGAGAGAGAGAGAGATGCATTGGTCAGTCTATGAAATGGGTGCCTTTTCTAGATTAATAAAGGGATTTTTAAATTTAAATAATGTAAAGCTCTTTCTGATTCTGTATAAGTGTTAATAAATTGCACAGTGCAATCTTAAGCTAAATTACTATATTTAAATATGTGTCAAGGAAGGTCTCCAGGTTGACACTTTTATAGTTTAGTTTAATATTAAAACCTCAAGGTCATGCAACAAAGTGCTTCTTAGGACGACAATTTTGCTGATATTTCTAAAACAATATTTAGTTCTTTACTGCACAAAATCCGTTGACCTTGTAAAATTGACTCCTAATGAAAAACATGAATCACAAGATAAAGAGATGAGACTTTAATTTGAAAAGGTCAATTCTTGGAAGAATGGCAGAGTCATATTAATTTCTTTGAGTTTTAATAATGTGTTATGTCAACAAAAATGTATAGTTATGCAAAATAATAGTTGCATCCCTTATTGTGAATACCATTCAAAAATTTGGGCAGTAAGGTTATTTTTTAAAAGAAGTTAATACTTTTATATTAAGGACATATTAAATTGATTGAAAGTTACAGTAAAGACATTTACAAAAGATTTGTATTGTAAATAAATGTTCTTTTGAACTTTCTATTCATCAAAAATTCCTGAAAACAAGCTTTCCACAAAAAATATTGCACAGCACAATTGTTTTCAGCATAAGGAAAGTTTCTTGAGCAGCCAATCAGCATATTAGAATGATTTCTGAAGGATCATGTGACACTGAAGACTGAAGTAATGATGCTGAAAATTCAGCTTTAATCACAGGAATAAATTACATTTTAAAATGTATTAGAATAGAAAACAGTTCTTTCATATTATAATAATACTTCACAATATTACAATGTTTACTGTATTTTTGGTCAAATAAATGCAGCATTGGAGAGCATCAGAGACTTCTTACCATTAAAAAAATTGTACCAACCCCAAGCTTCTGAATGGTAAAGAAAATAAATAAATAACTAAAGTTACCGTATTTTTGTTAAAGGCACAATATGTAAGATTTTTGGATTTAAATGTCCAGAAACCACTAGAACAATGTTATTTATTTTGTTGACTTGTGTATTTACATTTTCCCAAATGTTTTCAAGAATGGTGAAATCCTGAGAAATAAGCAATTTTAACCAGTGTGTCCATGTGTCACCCATCAATGACGTCATATCTGTTTACTTCCGTAGAAACCATGGAAACAGCAAAGATGCTTTAATGTATTATGTGTTTTATTAGACTGGTGAGCAACTGTTTGGATACATTCACTGACAAAAAAAAAAAAAAAAAAAAATGAATCATTGTTTTATAGCTCAGCACAGTAAGTCTTATTGTTTAAATCTTGTTTTCTTGTTTTACCGCGAGTACCATGTTTTACCATGATTAATATCGATCTAGCTTACTGCAGTGTGCAACAAGTGTCTCATAGCAGTAGTAGCACTATAACAACTTTCAACACAAATGTATCTAATATGATAAAACAGAGCTGCGTTACCCACCCCACATACACATGACCGGAATTAGCGGAAGCGGTCGTCTTCAAGCTATACCATTGTTTTGAATAAGAGACCTCTAGTGGCGAAAAATTACATATTGTACCTTTAATAGGAAAAGTCTATATCAACACAGTAATAGTTTGAATTGTTAATATTATTTTCACATACGTATCTGAGGCACACAAAGGGCACCTGTTTTGTAGAATGACCCACATGGTTTCCTTCATCAGGAGTTTGTAGTCTGATGCCTGACTGCTCCTGCTGATAAGGTTTCTCCCTCTCTGAAGTGACAGTCACTCCTCCGCTCCATCCCTCCCTCCATCACCCTCATCGGTCTGGTCGGCTTTTTACATCCAGGTTTAATGCAGTGTGGTTAATGTCATAATTTCTTCTATGAGCTTAAACGATGCTGCTTATGCTGAGTTGCTCAGGAATAAAAGTTTGATATAAAAATGGACATCTGATTTAATCAGATCTGATTCACTCAGAGACAGAGAAGATGGGTTTCTCTGGCATATAAAGATGCTTAAATGACCAGACATAATTGTAAAATTGAGGGGTGAATCATTAAACTGTTAGGCCACAATATTATGTGCACAATGTTTTAGTTTGACCACAATTAGATTTGGGTCTGTTTCTCACACAACATTCTTGTATAGATTCTGAAAATTTGGGCTACTTTTTTTTTTTATGTTTTTCAGATGTGTTTACTGACATCGTATGGGAATGAGATGCATGAGCATTCTTTAAATGTCTCATTTTGTGTTCACAGAAAAAAAATTAACAACGGTTTGGAATGACGTGAGTAAGTAAATGACTTGTATTTTCATTTTCAGATGCACTGTTACTTTAAATGCACATACACGAACATCCGAACACATAACTAGCTCAGAGGGCACATCAAATCCAACACAAATGATTTTCTGTAAACAAGAAAATACATAGAAATTGGATTTCGAATACGAGCGCAGAAGAGAAACATTTTTATGGAAGCAGGTCATTCTGATAAGAGACTCATACGTATGATTGATTTGAAAAGGAAATCATTTCTCCACTGCCACTGCTATTGGGGAAGCAGATATTAAAACTAAGAGAAGGACACAGACAGAAGTTTGGAGACATGGAGGTCACAGGACAATCTGTGCCCATCAGAAACCTTCAACAATGAAAGCACAACAGACAGAGAGTGGTTAAATCATATGTATCTTACAATGCTGCTATTTATTAAACAGCTTATTGCAGCTTAAATGATTCAGATTTATCACTAATGACTGTTTATGGTTACCAAGCAGCATAGCAACTCAGCATTGCCATTCATAACATATTTCTTCAATGTAGCATATTTTTGAAAGAAACATGTAATTAAATTTTGGAGAGCTTGATTTTATCCATCAGGAATAGGCTGGATGTTCAAAAGTGGCTATTACACACTAGAATAGAATCTACGGAAGAGGATTAGGGCCAAGCAATAATAAAAAAATAAAACCATCTCGAGATTAAAATTGTTAAATTCCGAGAAAAAACTTGTTACATTTGAGAAAAAAGTCGAGATAAAATGTTGAGAATAAACCCGTTAAATTCCGAGAAAAAACTTGTTAAATTTCGAGAAAACAGTCAAGATGAAATGTTGAGAATAAAGTCATTAAATTATGAGAAAAAAGTCAAGATAAATGTTGAGAATAAAGTCATTAAATTATGAGAAAAAAGTCGTTAAATTACGAGAAAAACTCGTTAAATTTCGAGAAAAAGTCAAGATAAAATGTTGAGAATAAAATCATTAAATTATGAGAACAAATTCATTAAATTACGAATTTAATGACTTTATTCTCAACATTTTATCTCGACTTTTTTCTCGAAATTTAACAAAATTTTTCTCATAATTTAACGAATTTGTTCTCGTAATTTAACAACTTTTTTCTCATAATTTAATGACTTTTTTTAATTTAATGAGTTTTTTTTTTTTTCGTAATTTAACAACTTTAATCTCAAATTGGTTTTATTTTTTTATTATTGCTTGGCCCTAATCCTCTTCCGTCAGAACCAAACCAGATGACTTTTATTTTGGAAAAAAAAAATGCACTGAAATGATCTCGTGAAAATAAACTTTTTCAGTTGCTTGTTGCATCTGCAAAGTTGTAGGTTCTACACACAGCCTGGAACAACACAAGAATTTCCCAGATAAATTCCCCTCATTTTATTCGTAACTCTTTCCCGGTCAGAGTCAGCTGTAGCGTTTTTGATTATATTCACAAAATTTTCAATGACACGAAGAGTTGATGTTTGTTCTGCTAGCATTTTAGAATAATAGTAGCATATCTATCACATGTCTTCCATATTACCTCAACATGACTAGATGGGCCAACTTTTTGAAAGCCCAAGTGTCATTTGCATCATGTTTTTCATGGACATTTTCCTGAGACATTTTTGCTGCATGCTTTGTTTTGATAAGTGCTTTTTTGAACTAAAATGTACAGTATATTTTCATAATGTTCAACAAACATTTTTGTTTGTTTTTTTCAAAAGATCAAGGAAAGTTTGTTTGCTGTCCCAAGTGGTATACTGGCTATTTATATGGCTTTTTGTATCCTTTTGATTTATACTTTCTCAAATTTAATAATGTACACTTTTAGAAAATCAGGTTCAGAATCCTAGACTCAATTTTAAAGAACGAGAAATGTCTTATATTATGGCATAATACTGCCATGTTTAATTATTTATTAAAATTGTTCTAGTGATAAAGTATACTTAGGGGTTGTTTAATTCATAAAATGAAATAAAAAATAATAATTAAAATAAAATGAATTAATTGAAACTTATTCTATTCAATGATCCCATGATGGGAACCCCAGAAAGGTTCTATATGTGAAATGGCAGACAAAACCCTTTAAGTTTCTATATACTGTTAAACCATGCAACGCGTTACACGTACGTACACACATACAGACACACACACACTATATTGCCAAAAGTTTTGGGATGTCTGCCTTTACATGTGCATGAGCTTTAATAACATCCCATTCTTAATCCGTAGTGTTTAATATGGAGTCGGCCCGCCCTTTGCAGCTATAATAGCTTCAACTCTTCTGGCGAAGGCTTTCCACAAAGTTTAGGAGTGTGTTTATGGGAATTTTTAACCATTCTTCTAGAAGCACATTTGTGAGGTCAGGCAGTGATGTTGGATGAGAAGGCCTGGCTCGCAGTCTCCGCTCTAATTCATCCCAAAGGTGTCCTATCAGGTTGAGGTCAGGGCAGGCCAGTTAAGTTCCTCCACACCAAACTCACTCATCCATGTCTTTATGGACCTTGCTTTGTGCACTGGTGTGCAGTCATGTTGGAACAGGAAGGGGCCATCCCCAAACTGTTCCCACAAAGTTGGGAGCATGAAATTGTCCAAAATGTCTTGGTATGGTGAAGCATTAAGAGTTCCTTGGATGCAGCTCTGCAATGGACACCCATTCCATGAAGCTCTCTACACACTGTTCTTGAGCTAATCTGAAGGCCACACGAAGTTTGGAGGTCTGCAACTATTGACTCTGCAGAAAGTTGGCGACTTCTGCGCACTGTGAGCCTCAGCATGCGCTGACCTCGCGCTGTGATTTTACATGACCTACCACTTTGTGGCTGAGTTGCTGTTGTTCCCAATTGCTTCCACTTTGTTATGATACCAGTAACAGTTGACCGTGGAATATTTAATAGTGAGGAAATTTCATGAATGGACTGCACAGGTGGCAACCTCTCACTGTACCACACTTGAATTCACTGAGTCCTGAGAGCGAACCATTCTTTCACAAATGTTTGTAGAAGCAGTCTCCATGCCTAGGTGCTTGATTTTATACACCTGTGGCCATGGAAGTGATTGGAACACCTGAATTCAGTGATTTTGAGGTGTGTCACAATACTTTTGGCAATATATATGACCATTAAGAACAAGTGAATTGTTACCCTGGTGAAGGCAGACAGCCGAAACATTTTTTTTTTTTAATCTTCTGTTTAAACTTAATGAAGCAATTCTTACAGTGCATATACCTTTTTGCATTTTTATCTACTGAAACATAGGTCTGAGCACCTAATTAGTTGGAAGAGCATGGTGAGTGCTTCCTCTATGACAAAAGAGGTATATCAGCTTAGATACGAGGGCCTTCGAATATTGTCTTGAACAATGGGGGGCCTTGGAGTCAAAAAGGTTGAGAATCATATACACAGAATGCCATCAACATTAGCTCAGGTGCTCATTTACTAAATATCAGAGACAAGCGTTTCCTCTGATGTGTTTCAAGTGGCCTTGCTGCTTCAATGTATCACTCAATTCTTTGAGTGTATCTTGCTGCTTCTTATTTTATAAAAGTATATTTAAAAAAATCCAAACAGATTATCCGAAATCCTCTCTCTTCATTTTAGTGCATGCCCTCAGAATGCAGGGTTTCGATGCTGAGCTTTGTTTCTCATATCAGCTGTCAGAAAAGACAAAAGGCAAATAAGCCCCTGTTTGCACTTTTCTATACAGCACAAATGGGGAACGACAGTTTGCACCGTGCAACTCACAGCTTCCACATGACCGACACACAGGAAAACTGCTGCCTACACCAAAGCTCTGTGAAGAGCCTTATGTCTGGCGAGACAGGAGGGGGCAACGTTAAAGGATAGGGGAGAGAGAAAAGGCTGAGTGAAACGAGTGCTTGGCAGAAGAAGATAAAACCACGACTCAGTGGGCGCTTGAATGATCCGCGGCGGCATGTCAAAAGGTTTTCTGCTGACTCTCAGCGTTCTGCTAACACACGCGGCGAGAGGCTGTCGACAAACCCCACACAAAACCTTCACACGCACGAGGCCATTGAACGGCGCATCCAAACACCCGTAGGCAGCGGCTCGCGGAGATGAGAAATAGGAGCTAATTTGAAGCTCATTATGACGTACGCTTCCCGCCATTGAGATTCCACCCTTGACTGACTGATCCGAGCGGTGCTATGAAGACACGCTGAATGCTTGTAATTTTCTTTGATGTCCTTTCCGGTACAAAACTTTCTTTTCACCTCTAAGGGAAATAGGAGAAGTTTAGGGGTTGTTATCATTTAATTATGCCTAGCATGGGCCAGAGCACACGTGTCAATTAAAATAGAACGCAGATACAAGAAAATTTAAATCAGCTACCTGTAGTTTTGAAAGGAGAGCAGAAGTTCTTTCAGAGCTCTGAACTGACCGAGACATCAAACAGGTCTGAGAAAGGTAGAAATGACCCACATATGTGGCTAGAACCTGCTGTTTTGTTTGCTATTCACAAAGTTTGTGCAAATGTAATGTCCTCCAAACTTTTACTGGAGAGATGTTTTCATTGCTTTAGTGGACTGTATAGAGAAACTAAATTAAACAAGCTATTTGTTGAGAAATATGGTGACATAATGATTGTTTTGTGTTCATTAGGTTGTTTGAGAAGTAGGAATATTGGGGAAGAACAATGAAAAGATCTGAAATCAACACACATAAGAAGTGTGAATTTTTCTGTCTGCTCTTCTTTTGATTTTTAACATTGATTTATTTTTCTTTCAATAAGACACTGTGCTGTTGAACTCACTTCAGGCAGCACAGAGATTTCATCAAAATCATTTGAATGGCTACATCAATATGCCTAAAAGATGAAGAGCTCTGCTGTAAGTTATGGACAGTAGTGAGATGTCTATCAAAGTTAAAAGACTACTAATCAATCCCTACTGATACATCTAGCACTTGATTTGTATCTGAAGGGAACCTTGATAAGAAACACTGAAAATTAAAATTTAATTTTTCTTCTAACAAGCTTGACACTTTCCAAAACAGTGAATCACCAACAAATTGATTTATTAACAATACAAATAGTTTGGCAACTATTTCTGCTGAAACTCTAGGTGATAAAAATGAAATGAAGATGGTTACAGTTCTCCACAAACAAAAGGGCAATATCGCACATTCCCTTGTCAAGATTAGCCATTATCAGTGATGCAGTGTGTTTAAGCATTGGCAATATATA
>NC_090241.1:8157500-8310000 GCF_024489055.1 Chanodichthys erythropterus | reverse complement strand
TTTATACATAGAAAAAAACTTAAATTTTTGATTTATCAAAATATCCAGCATTAGCAGCTATCTGACCTAAACTGGGTTCTAATTATTTCATTGTATTCTAAACTTAATTGGCAATCAATTGTTGAAGCTATTAAGGAGTGCTGACCCAAAAATCTTTTACAAACCTGGGCCAAGTTTAAACCAGTAACCAGGCATCACAGCTGGCAAAGGGGCATGTCTGACTTTGACATGTATATACTGCCATTATTATGTAATGAAATGAAATGAACACATTAAAATTATTATTGCTGGATAATGTCGTTACTGTAATGTATTTGCACCAAAAAATTATAAGGATTTATGCTGATATCGTATATATATATATATATATATATATATATATATATATATATATATATATATATATATATATATATATATATATATATATATATATATAATATATTATATATATATATAATATAGTGAAATAAAATTTCTTATATCATGGTCATATTGCGCACTCGTCCCGTATTCCACCATGAGAAATCTGGTCACCCTATACATAAGTAAATATTTGTAATTATGACAAATAAAGAAAACAACATCTAGTCAGTTTAAAATGGTGAAAGAAATTCATGTACATGATCAGAAGTTTTATTACATTAGTATATTCCTAATGCACTTCAATGCACCTATAATACGCTTTTCCCATTAATGCTACTTTAATGGCCCTTATTTGCACTTTTAAATATTGACTGCAGCCCTTTGGGCTGTCAGAATATTATGAATTATTAAACTAATTATTAAACTGATCCTGAGCACAAAAAACAAAAACAAAAAAACGTAAAAAGTTAAAATGTCAAATAAATCCAGAAACGTTTACTGCGTGAAAAGTAAATCATTTTAATTTATGTGTCACATATAAATCCAACTCTTCAGAGAATCAACTTAGAAAGTCATTGCAATGTGTTTTAAAATCAGTATAATATTAATGCATGTTCAACATTCTTACAATGTAATTGAATTGCAATTTTAATGTTTATGCTGAGTAAATTCTTCATTTCAAAACTTAAATACAAGACTATATTTAAAGTGTACTTAAATATACTTGGAATAGTTCCACTTTAACACAAACAAGTATATTTAATACAACTTTAGTTGAACTTCAGCACTGCTTTTGGACAACTAAAATGCATTAAGTACAAAATTTGTTGTTCCAATTTAGCAGACTTTAAGTATACCAATTTATAGCATGCCACAAGTACATTTAGTTATACTAAAGTATACTATTTTTTCACTAGGGTCCCCATTAAAGATCAGGGCATTTAAGGAGCTCATCATCCAGGAGTTAAACAGGACAGATGTGACAATTTGTCATGATCTTGTACACTCTGTGCAAAGAAGGGTCAGAGCAGTATATTCAAAATTATGGAGGGCATATTAAGTACTAGAATATTATACATTTGTTGAATTAAATCTAGGGTGTACTCATTTCTGCAATCCTTAATTTAAACAAAATTGGATAACTGACTTATTTTATGGCTATTAATGACATATCTTTCTCAGTTTATATTATGTATATATTTAATGCATTTTAGTTTTTTCCATCTTTCCATGAATTGTATTAGTGATCATAAAGAAAATACATAAATACATCTTTTATATTTGTTCAGAGGGGGTGTACTCATTTATGCTGTGCACTGATTTTCATTCTATATATGTATGTATGTATGTATGTATGTATGTATGTATATATACATACATACATATATAGAATAAAAAATGTGAGGTATAAAATATTGGTTGTCTAGTGTCTTTTTCCTGTTTTAATGAGCAAAATATTCTGAACACAGTATGAAATTTGATCAAGACATTAATAAAGCTGCACTGAATAATACATAGCTGACAAAGAGAATAAAGAGTGATGACAAAAGGTGAAGGTAATTGTTAAAATCAGAAAGTAGGTGTGAGGCTGTGTGGTCATTTTAGCCAGAATTCCATGTAGCAGCAGTGCCACTCTGAATGATGTTGGCATGCTGAAATGCACCAGCTAAGCCTTTGCAGGTGGCCCTGTCACCGCAGAAACAAACCTTAAATTGCTGCCATTCATTATGCCAACCGCCCAACTGCATGCCTCCTCGCACGCCTGGCGTGGATACAGACCGACCGATCCATCCCTGTCACGGCAAACCGCGTCAATGACAAAATCTTAATTACGCCATTAATTAATTGAAGCGTTTGAACAGAGCTCACACCTCTGGTCCCTCACACATTAAGATCCTTCTAGGTGCAATACCTCACATCAGATCGTTGGGCAAACAGACAGAAGCACACGTGCCAGAACACAGCCGCCCTCATTTATTTAAAGGCAAAGGACCCCGAAGGTCAGTTGGTTTTGTTCAGGTGTGGCAGGAAATGAAGACAGATGCAGAACACTGGCAGTGGAGGGGAGACAGACCGCTGTGAGGGAAGATGCTCTAGGAAATAGGGTACGACGAGCTTCAGACAGGTGCTGGGTGTGGGTGAAATCAGCATTCTGGGGAGGATCCAGAAGCGTTAATCCAGATCGTTGTCATTTTTAGAGGTGACAAGTCGGTGCCCTGTCTGAAAAAGAATATGTCCAATAAATGAACACAGTCAATGTCAGCAGTGAAATACTAAAATACTGTTTACTGAATACTATACACTGTGTACTATCTACTATTCAAAAAAATTGCGAATCAGAAAGATTTCGTTGTTGTTGTTAAAAAGTTGTCTTTTATTCTCACCAAGGCTGCATTTATTTGATCAAAATACAGTAAAAACTGTAATATTCTGAAATAATACTACAATTTGAAATTTCCATGCAAGTGGTATCCAGCTATAATGTTGATATAAATATTACATATTTTTCTTTTTAGTTAAATGTTGTGCAAAACCTGAAATGCACTGAATTAATTGAATAAAGGCAGTTTATTTGGCAGCTGTAATAATATCCTCTTTAAGGATGGATGGATGGATGGATGGTTGGTTGGTTGAAAAAAAATGGATTGATGGATGCATGGAGGGATGCAAAAAGATGGATGGATGGATGGATGGATGGATGGATATGCAAAAATGGATGAATGGATGGTTGAAAATTGATGGATGGATGGATGGATATGCAAAAAGATGGATGGATGGTTGAAAAATTGATGAATGAATGGTTAGCTGAAAAAAATGGATGGATGAATGGATGGATGATGGATATGCAAAAAGATGGATGGATGGATGGATGGATGGATGGAAAAATGGATTGATGGATGCAAAAAGATGGATGGATGGATAGATGGATGGATGGATATGCAAAAATTGGATGGATGAATGGATGGATGGTTGAAAAATTGATGGATGGATGGATGGATGGATGGATGGATGGATGGATGGGTGGTTGAAAAAATTGATGGATGGATGATGGATATGCAAAAAGATGGATGGATGGATGGATGGATGGATGGATGGATGGATGGATGGATGGATGGATGATGGATGGATGATGGATGGATGATGGATGGATGATGGATATGCAAAAAGATGGATGGATGGTTGAAAAATTGATGATGGATGGTTGGTTGAAAAAAATGGATGGATGGATGGATGGATGGATGGATGGATGGATGGATGGATGGATGGATGGATGGATATGCAAAAAGATGGATGGATGGATGGATGGATGGATGGATGGATGGATGGTTGAAAAATTGATGGATGAATGGTTGGTTGAAAAAATGGATGGATGAATAAATTGGATGATGGATATGCAAAAAGATGGATGGATGGATGGATGGATGGTTGAAAAAATTGATGGATGGATGGTTGGTTGGTTGAAAAAATGGATGGATGAATGGATGGATGGATGATGTATATGCAAAAAGATGATGGATGGATGGATGGATGGATGGATGGATATGCAAAAAGATGGATGGATGGATGGTTGGTTGGTTGGTTGGTTTAAAAAAAAGATGGATGGATGGAAACTGGATCGATAAAAAAGATGGATGGATGAGTGAATAGTCAAATAGACAGAAAAAAAAGAGTTCTAGAGACAGGTCTATTTGTTGAGCCTGTCACTATCCATTGTGCTGTGGTGATTAGTTCTCATTAGTTATGTTTAATATTAATGGGGTCCAGTAACAATAAATTCCCTCTGTGTACCTGCTGGCTTCAGGGAACAAGAGAAAACAACAGTGAAGCAGGGCTGGCTGCCGCGATGCTAATGTTAATGCCTTTGTAAATGATGACTCTGGCCCAGCCAGCACTGCAGATGGTGCAAACACAACCGAGGGTCTGGCATTATTCACAATTCTGTCTGTTCATTTGTGTGAGAGCATTATCAGCTTTCTGTCAAGATAGTTCGACGCCAGTCTGAAACGGTTTCTTATTAATACTAGCGTTAAATGTTGTTAAAACGAGCTCATAAGTCAGAAAGGTGGACAAAATCAAGTTTAGATCTGTATTTTGTGGGTGTTTAGATAAGTGTTGAATAAAATGCTGTACTACATATCATAAATTAAATTAGAAAATACTTTTACAGAAAAAGACCCAAAACGTGCTGAAAATTCAGCTTTGCTATCAAATGAATCAAATACATTTTAAAATATATTCATATATGAAACAGTTATTTTAAATTGTACTAATATTTCACAATATTACTGTTTTTACTGTATTTATGATCAAATAATACTGTATTTATGATCAACTAGTAGTGTCATTCCGAAACAACAGTTCGAAGAGAATCTTTCTCACTAAATTAGTTAAAATCGACATGTATCAACTATCTAATCTACCTGAATGCTAACACATGGCATTTGAAGGTAACTCTATCGCCCTCTTCAGTACTGAGGTTTGTTATCACAGCAGTACTGCATGAATGCATGTTCATTAAGTATGTACAACAAGAATATGCACTTGCAAAGTGCTGGCCAGGCATTCACATATGCATCTGCATATTTGCATAAAGTATGTTTCTGGCCAAAAGCAAAAGAGAGAGGAGCTATTCATAAATTTAGGGCAGACAAAAAGCAGGGCTGTCTCATCAACACTGGTGTTCATCTCCACCCTTCACGCTTCCACGGCTCAAAAGATAATAATACTCGAGCAGGGTCGTAACAAAATCATTCGGCTTGGGATTAGGCCAAGTCTGACTCCGTTTAGATTTAGCATTTTGGAGAGACAAAGCTCTAAAAGAAGAGCACTTGAAGAGAAGCTCAGACAGCTCTTTTCATGAACTGTGTCCATTCAACTGCATCCACCCCAAAAGGGTAGAGCAATAAAACCATCACTGCTCTTTATTAACAGATCCTTTCTACGCTTCTCTGCTCAGCTGCCCTTACTTGAAGGAATAGTTCACCCAAAAATCCTCATGACACCCAATAACATGACTTTCTTTCTGAAACACAAAATATATTTGGCCCTCCAGGACCAAAGTTGGCCTATCCCTGCCCTACAAAGATAGTAATACCAGTATTTTTTTGACCTTGTGTCTTTTTGTTTGTTTGTTTGTTTTTGTTTTTTGCTCCCCATGAGGAAAACAGCTAATGAATCATACAGAATGATGATTTTTGAAAATGTAAAAATTCTGAAAGTTTTCTGTGCTGGGTAGGTTTAGGGTAGAGTTCGGGTTAGGGGACAGAATATACAGTTTGTACAGTATAAAAATATTTATATGTATATGGAAAGTCCCTATAAAACATGAAAACATTTTAATGTATTTCAAAATTATTTATTCATGTGATGCAAAGCTGAATTTTCACCATCATTACTGCAGTCTTCAGTTTCACATGATCTTTCAGAAATCATTCTAATATGCTGATTTGTGCTCAAGACACATTTACTATTATTATTATCAATGTTGAAAACCTACAGAAGCTTGTTTCTGCCACAGAATAAAAAAACTTAAAAGATAATTGTGACTTTTTTTCTCACAATTGCAAGTTTACATTTCTGAATTTTGACTCTCTCAATTGCGTGATAAAGTCGCAATTGTGAGTTATAAAGTCAGAGTTGGGAGATATAAAGTCAGAATTGCATGTTATAAAGTCAGAATTGGTAGATATAAAGTCAGAATTGGGAGTTATAAAGTCAGAATTGGTAGATAAAGTCAGAATTGTGAGTTATGAAGTCAGAACTGTGTTTTATAAAGTCAGAATTGGTAGATATAAAGTCAGAATTGGGAGATATAAAGTCAGAATTGTGTGTTATAAAGTCAGAATTGGGAGATATAAAGTCAGAATTGTGTTTTATAAAGTCGGAATTGTGTTTTATAAAGTCAGAATTGGGAGATATAAAGTCAGAATTACGTGTTATAAAGTCAGAATTGTGTGTTATAAAGTCAGAATTGGGAGATATAAAGTCAGAATTGTGTTTTAAAAAGTCGGAATTGTGTTTTATAAAGTCAGAATTGGTAGATATAAAGTCAGAATTGTGTTTTATAAAGTTGGAATTGTGTTTTATAAAGTCAGAATTGGTAGATATAAAGTCAGAATTGTGTGTTATAAAGTCAGAATTGGGAGATATAAAGTCAGAATTGTGTTTTATAAAGTCAGAATTGGTAGATATAAAGTCAGAATTGTGTGTTATAAAGTCAGAATTGGGAGATATAAAGTCAGAATTGTGTTTTAAAAAGTCGGAATTGTGTTTTATAAAGTCAGAATTGGTAGATATAAAGTCAGAATTGTGTTTTAAAAAGTCAGAATTGGGAGATATAAAGTCAGAATTGTGTTTTAAAAAGTCGGAATTGTGTTTTATAAAGTCAGAATTGGTAGATATAAAGTCAGAATTGTGTGTTATAAAGTCAGAATTGGGAGATATAAAGTCAGAATTGTGTTTTATAAAGTCAGAATTGGTAGATATAAAGTCAGAATTGTGTGTTATAAAGTCAGAATTGGGAGATATAAAGTCAGAATTGTGTTTTAAAAAGTCGGAATTGTGTTTTATAAAGTCAGAATTGGTAGATATAAAGTCAGAATTGTGTGTTATAAAGTCAGAATTGGTAGATATAAAGTCAGAATTACGTGTTATAAAGTCAGAATTGTGAGATATAAAGTCAGAATTGGGAGATATAAAGTCAGAATTGTGTTTTAAAAAGTCGGAATTGTGTTTTATAAAGTCAGACTTGGTAGATATAAAGTCAGAATTGTGTTTTATAAAGTCAGAATTGTGTGTTATAAAGTCAGAATTGGGAGATATAAAGTCAGAATTGTGTTTTAAAAAGTCAGAATTGTGTTTTATAAAGTCAGAATTGGTAGATATAAAGTCAGAATTGTGTGTTATAAAGTCAGAATTGGTAGATATAAAGTCAGAATTACGTGTTATAAAGTCAGAATTGGTAGACATAAAGTCAGAATTGGGAGATAATGGCCTGGTTTCACAGACAGGGCTTAGACTAAGCTAGGATTAGGTCTTAGTTCAATTAGGGCATTTAAGTAACTTTTATAAACGTGCCTTAGAAAAAAAACATTATTGGTGTGTATCAAGAGACAAAGCAATGACACTGACATAGTTTAAGATATGTCAGTGGAAGTTTCTTTCAGTTAAAATAGCTCAAACATGCATTTTAGTCTAGGACTAGCTTAAGTCTTGTCTGTGAAACCGGGGGATAAAGTCACAATTGCGAGTTATAAAGTCAGAATTGAGAGATATAAAGTCACAATTGTGTGTTATGATGTCAGAGTTGCGGGACATAAAACTTGCAATTCTGACTCTTTTTTTTTTTTTTTTTGTCAGAATTGCAGTTTATATCTCACAATTAATGTTTTTTTTTTTTTTTTCTCACAATTCTGACTTTTCTCAGAATTGTGAGATATAAACTCACAATTGTGAGTTATAGAGTCCAATTCTGAGGAAAAAATACTTATATTTGACAATTCTGACTTTATAACTCGCAATTGCAACTTTATACCACGCAATTTTGAGACAAAAAATTAAAGAATTCACAATTACCTTTTTTATTTTTCATTCCATGGTGGAAACAAGCTTGAAAACACTGCTTAATATATTTATGGAAACTGTGCTACATATTTTAAAGAATTTTTCTAAATGTCTTTACTGTCTCTTTTAATAAATTTCATGCATCCTAGCTGAATTTT
This sequence comes from Chanodichthys erythropterus, assembly GCF_024489055.1. Lineage (NCBI taxonomy): Eukaryota > Metazoa > Chordata > Actinopteri > Cypriniformes > Xenocyprididae > Chanodichthys > Chanodichthys erythropterus. The sequence goes on along the minus strand of NC_090241.1, from coordinate 8,301,913 downwards.
CTTTTTTAAAAAACCCAAACTTTTAAACGGTAGTTAATGTGTCTATTTATATCCTCTATTTGTCTGTATTTGTGAAACTGTATTGGTCTCACAGTAATAGAATAACCCATTTCACTCAGAAATGTATCACATTAAGTAAAAAAGGGTGCGAACTGTATTCATCACACAAAGCAAACACATAGCTTCACAAGACTTGGAAAATAGCACACGAGTCACATGATCCACTTTTATGTTGCTTTTTTGTCCGTTTTGCTGCTTGAATGTGTGAACCCCCATCCATCTTTGTTATATGTAGCAAGCTAATTATCTCAGTTATTATTCAAAGAAAGAAAAAAATATATGAAGGTGATAATTAAATGAAAGAATTCCCAAATTCTAGTAAGCCAACTAATCCTATAACACAACACCTTTGAAGAGAGAGCAATTGTACAACAGCACATGAAGTGCCCGTGCTGCCTTGTTAATGGTCTGTTCTCTCCTCTGTGCTCATCTGATTGGAAATTCTCTTTTATTGCTCTTCTGACACTTGGTGCCAGATGGATCACATGCGACCTGCTTGCCACATTCCCAGAGGGAATCTGCCGCTACGTTTTCCACCAACTTTAGTTATGCTAAACATTGTAGAGAAATAGGCAACAGCGGTTGTTCTTGATCCTCCGCTGTGCGATTATAAGAACATTACAGAAGCGCAGTGGTAGGCTAAGTCTATGTTAAAGAGAATTCAATATCTTAACTGGAATCCCTGTGTGTTCGTGGCATGTTTCTCAGATAAGTAACTCGATGTTGCATTGGACTGACATTCTAAAAGAGCGCCATTAATTAGCAAAGAAATCACACTGGCACACATTTACAAAATGTACATTAATAAGAAATGTTGTTTACTCTGTACAATGTCCTCTGAAGATTGTTGAGAGAATCCTGAAGATATTAGAGTCAGTGGAAGGCCTGTGAGTCATTTGTTAAGCTACACATGCTAAAAGTGCAGCCTGTAATTTATAGATTACATTATTATTGTTATCTTCTGTCCGCATGGAAAAGGGGTCGCGGTAATGGGCAGAGCGAGAATTACCGGCCGGGAATTGCTGTAGCGCTGCAGCTAACAGAAATGAACCTGAATAATCTAAGACTGTAGAGAATATTCCCAAAGATAGATTTCATTAAATTACAGTCCTGACATCTCTATTTCAGATACTAATCTTAACTGCTGCCTATGATTCCTTCATTTCCTCTGAGGAAGTTGAGTAGAAGACGTGCATAAAAACGTCTGTAAGCTTTTCACTCTTGACAGTTCTTCTCTTTTCTTCTGTGGCACGCTGGCAGATATCACGGCATGTACAGAGCATTGTTTAAATCATTAGCACATGGGTCTGGAAGAAAACGGCTTTGGGAATACTTACTACATCTTAAAAATAACTCTGACAACTAAAGGAACAGGAAGTCAAAAACATGTGATCCTTTTATTCTGTTCCTGTTATGTTTTGTTTTTTGTTTTTTTTACCCCATGGCAGGCCATTTCATTTTTGCATATTGACAGACAGACAGATGATTCATCTGACGATAGATAGATAGATAGATAGATAGATAGATAGATAGATAGATAGATAGATAGATAGATAGATAGATAGATAGATAGATAGATAGATAGATAGATAGATAGATAGATAGATAGATAGATAGATAGATAGATAGATAGATAGATAGATAGATAGATAGATAGATAGATAGATAGATAGATAGATAGATAGATAGATAGATAGATAGATAGATAGATAGATTCAAGTATATATTTTAAGTATACTTTATGTAGTAAGTATACTTATATCAATGTACTAGAAGTATATTGGTAAGTGTATTGTGTCAGTACTACTTGGGACTAAATTGGCCCACTTTTTAGTGTATAAAAGTATACTTTTAAGCATACTTAAGCATACTTTAGTTGATTATACAACTAGTTTACAAATAGGTTTTTCATTTACTGCAAATACTACAAGTGACTTATAGACTGGTAGTTTACTAGTCAAATACTTGTAGCACATTTCTTAGTTTGTGAAAGTACACTTTAAAGTATACTCTCAGTGAACTAGTTTAGTAGCTTTATACTGCAAGTATACCTGTAAGTTTTCTTTAAATGAACATAACATCATACTTAATGTAGTTTACTATTTATATTATTTTTGCACTCTAAGTATACTACTATGTTCCTATTTAGGTATTAATTTTTTATACTTGAACTAGCCTATAACCTTTTGCTGTACTTTAACTCTTTCCAGTTTAAAAACATTTTAATCTGGCTTCATGTATCCTTTTTTATCAATACTTGAATGTGGGTAAGTTTCATTTAAAATAAATAAATAAATAAAAAAGCAACATTTTAAAGGTGCCCTAGAGCCAGTTTTTACAAGATGTAATATAAGTCTAAGGTGTCCCCTGAATGTGTCTGTGAATTTTCAGCTCAAAATACCCCATAGATTTTTTTTTAATAAATTTTTTTAACTGCCTATTTTGGGGCATCATTAACTATGCACCGATTCAGCGCGTGGCCCCTTTAAATCTCGCGCTCCCTGCCCCCCGAGCTCTCAATGATAATACAGTGCATTAACAAAGTTCACACAGCTAATGTAACCCTCAAATGGATCTTTACAAGATGTTCGTCATGCATACTTCATGCATGCGTCGGATCATGTGAGTATAGTATTTATTTGGATGTTTACATTTGATTCTGTATGAGTCTCTTTGGCTAAAGCTAACATTACACACTGTTGGAGAGATGTATAAAGAATGAAGTTGTGTTTATGAATTATACAGACTGCAAGTGTTTAAAAATGAAAATAGCGACTGCTCTCTTGTCTCCGGGAATACAGTACGAAACGATAGTAACTTTAAACACATTTAACAGTACATTAGCAACATGCTAACTAAAAATGTATAGACAATTTACAAATATCACTAAAAATATCATGGATCATGTCAGTTAATATTGCTCCATCTGCCATTTTTCGCTATTGTTCTTGCTTGCTTACCTAGTCTGATGATTCAGCTGTGCACAGATCCAGACGTTAATACTGGCTGCCCTTGTGTAATGCCTTGAACATGGGATGGCATATGCAAATATTGGGGGCGTACATATTAATGATCCCGACTGTTACGTAACAGTCGGTGTTATGTTGAGATTCGCCTGTTCTTCTGAGGTCTTTTAAACAAATGAGATTTACATAAGAAGGAGGAAACAATGGAGTTTGAGACTCACTGTATGTCATTTTCATGTACTGAACTCTTGTTATTCAACTATGCCAAGGTAAATTCAGTTTTTGAATCTACACTCTAAAAAATGCTGGGTTAAAAACAACCCAAGTTGGGTTGAAAATGGACAAACCCAGCAATTGGGTTGTTTTAACCCAGCGGTAGGGTTAAATATTTGCCCAACCTGCTGGGTAGTTTTATTTAACTCAACTATTGTTTAAAAATTACAGTATTGCTTAATTAAAATTAACCCAAAGTATGTTGGAAATGAACATTTATTAATGTTCAATTAATAATTATTAAACAATAAACATTTATTAAATTGCTTATTAATAAATGTATAATAATAAACTATTAAATGTATATTAATAAAATATTAAAGCTTATTAATAATCATTCACCTTTTGTCTATTATTGTTGCATCTAATTGCATCTGGTTTTTAATTTCCCAACTATTTTGGGTTCATTTTAAGCTAGCCATATAGCAATTTTTAAACAATAGTTGGTTTAAATAAAACTACCCAGCAGGTTGGGCAAACATTTAACCCAACTGCTGGGTTAAAACAACCCAATCGCTGGGTTTGTCCATTTTCAACCCAACTTGGGTTGTTTTTAACCCAGCATTTTTTAGAGTGTAGGGCACCTTTAAACAAAAAGCTGATACAATTGCATTTTTGTCAAAGACTACGTATGGATTGGATTCAGAATGACGATCAAACCATAGACGGAGTAGATTGCGTTCATCAGCACCCCTGAAGCTTCACAGTTGTTAACCCTGGCTGGGATGACATTTTATTCTGTAAAGAAAGGCCGTTTTGATTTATATGCTGTTTAATATTTGATGATCGCGTTATTACACATTTGCGTAATCACTTGTTTTTGCTTCTTCTTCAACTGTGTTTTGATCCAGAGATTCTGTACTATTTCAGAAGATGCATAATAGAGCCCCCTACCATGTAACAGTGAAAACATGGAAAATTAAGTCAATGGCAGGGAAAGAGTAAAGTAGATTTGAAGTAAATTCCTATGTACGCTACCAGTGGACTAGCCAACACAAAAATACAGTAAACACAACTACAAGCCAAGTATACTTAGAATCCTTAATTATACTTTTAAGTATATCCCGATCAAAAGATTGAGTACAAGTATAGGTCACATATACATAGACTTTTCTGTCAGTATAAGTCAAGTATACTTTAGTGCAATTTTAAGTATATTTCTGAGAGGTACATAAAATATGTCTAAGAAGTACATAAAAAGTAGACTGAAATTATACTTTCTTATTTTTTAGTTTAAAATAAGTATACTAATAGCACACTTGAATAAACTTCTTTTTCGTAAGGGTTGCTAAAATAACTTTGTCAACCTTAGTATTGACTGATGCATATACAGAAATCACTGCTCTCCAGTGTATTTGTTCAGTCTTATATACTGTATGGGGAGCTATTAGAAGTGTCCAAAGGTAACAGATCAGAATGAATGTGCTTGGTTTGCTGCCAAAATGCAGCGGCCCATACTTGATCTCTCCCCTGCTGTTTTTAAGAGCGTTATTGCATTTATTTTTCTGGAGGCAGAAAGATCTTCTTCTTGTGCTTCCCGCTATGATTTTTGTTACCCCATCTGTGTTTTGAGTATTTCCACTTTAAAAAGAAATGCTCAAGTGAAAGGGTTTGTGATGGAGAGATATTCTGAAGAAATTTATTTAGAACCTCAGTCTGATTCAGAGGGGAATAAATATGCACTCAAAGTTATACAGTAGCAGAGATAGGAAATTTTTTTTTTAGTTTGTTTACATGTCCACGTTTTCCTCTTGGTATGCATGTTTTTATTAATTAAATTAAATGTAAGCTCTAATGGCTTTCATGGTTGGTCTATCTTGCACTTCTGTGAAAGTCACAAGACAGCGTGATTTTAACTTCAAAAATTAAAAAAATAAATAAATAAATAAAAATTGAAAATTAAATTCCCCTGGAAATAACTACACTACCTATAGAGTGCAACAGTGCCCGCCCACTTTTTCAGCAGCGTTGGTGCCAGAAATATTTTTTCCATTTAAATCTCCCATAGGGATTAAAATACATAAATAACAAAATTCTCAATTCTATCATGTCAACTCTTTAGCATGGTAATGGATATGATAATATTAAAGGTGTTCCATTATACCCTTTTACAAAGTCTTGATTTTGTTTTGGGGGGTTTTTCCGAAATATGAAATGTTCTGTGATTGGTTAGCTGGCCCAGCGTGTTGTGATTGGCATCGCTTAGTGCTTGTCACGCCCCTTTGTAACAGTGAGTTCTGCTCTGGTGTAAATAATTAAGGATGGCGTTAATTTCAAACTAATTCAAGCCCGATTCAGACCCTGAAATGTCAACAAAAATGAGAATTGTGCAGAACGTATTTCAAGCACAGACTTTGCAAGTATGGATTTCATAGGACGTTTCAGAGTGGTTTTGTATTTTTTTTTTATAGATATGATGTTATCCACCATTTAATCATACTTGTCGGAAAACGATGGTGATACAAACAGTAATCAATCGCAAAATCATGGATAATTTTCATAATTTTCATTCTTACAAAAGCTACAGTAAACATTAATACTGTAATGTTAGCTAGGCTAGTGGAGGCAAAGCTTTTCCTTTGTTTACATTATAGCAACTACATAAAACTTGTAATTGGAACTGTTAATAGAAAACACAACTATACAAATGATAAGACATACTTACAAGTTGTGATCCATAAAAAAAAGATTGTCCCGACAAAATGGAAACGGCTATGACTTTCAGGAGAAGTTTTTGTGTGTAGCCTGATTCTGTTAAATAAAATATCTCCCTTTAGAATGGACTTTGAGCTTAACCTTGCAGAACTTTTTTTAATGCTCAAACAGCAACATTACAGATTAACTAAAGTTGAAAAAGTGAAAAAGCATAATAGGATGTATTAGGTCTTGGCAGAATAGATCTGCTACATTGCTGCTGTTGAACTGCTGCTGCTGTTGCAGAGCAAGTACAGGAACTTACTACTGCCAATACATACTGTACAGCAATACACTGCTGTGCGTATGTAAAACATACTGCTGTTGCACAAATTGCATATATATATATATATATATATATATATATATATATATATAAAATTACCCACAGCAGATCAATACAGGTGGAGATGGGGAAGGTGGAGGGTTTCAGAGGAACTCTGAAAGCACACTGCAAACTGCTATAGTGAATGCTAAACAGCCATTTAAATGTTGTGAGCTGCAAGTTCATTGGCTGCAAATGCTTGCACCATCTAGAGTTTCATGACAGAACTAGGCATTTAAAACATTATAAGCCATGAACCAAGCCAACCAGCTACGAAGCGAATCATAACATTACAAACTTTGATTTGAAGAAAAATGTATTTGAAACGGCTTTAACGATTTTGGCGAGGGAAAGAACTACAATCCCATTAAGCATTGCAAACAGCATATAATCAAATTAAAAGCTATGTAAAAATATAAAACTGTTCATGTAAAAATGAGTGCTTCATGGGAGTGGGCGGAGCTAAAAAGCTCTTTTGGCATGTTTGCTTGTTTCGACTCTCTGATTAGTAGAATTTTTTGTTCAGCATCATGGGTAATGTAGATTTTCACCACAAATTAAACACTGTAATTTTAAAAAATAATAATAATATTGGAATAATGCGGGCTGATGGGTTCAACAAAAGCAACACTATTGATTAACAACCTTGTAGCTCATAAGTTATCGTTATAAATCATTTTCCTTATGGAGAAAATTAATGGCATTTTTTCATTTCTGGAACCTGACTGTGCATATCAAGCAAATATATATTTTATATATATATATATATATATATATATATATATATATATATATATATATATATATATTATATTATATTATATTATATTATATATATATATATATATATATATTAATATTTGAATATTTTGCAATTAGACTTGTTTGCTTCTAATCAAATGCTGAAATGTTGTGATTCAAGATTGGTCTGATTAGTTTAAGGCTTGTTTGAATGATTTATTGAAGATCTAAAAAAAAAAAAAATTAATAAAATCCCTAATGTATAAATAAAAGGCTACTGAAAAAAAGGAGTTCCCTGTTGCACTTTATTACCAATGCATGTATCTAATATGCAAAAACAAATTACATATGCAAGTTTATGGACTGAGAGTTCAGAGTTTCTCCAGGACTTTGCACTTTGCAATTTGTATGGCTAATGTTTGCTTAAGGCTCATATGGGAAACTAACAAATACACTTTTTGGCATGTTGCAGCCTATGAATACACTTTTGGGGCACCAGGAAAGTAGTGGATTGTAAGCCAAAGGAGAAACTCAACAGGGAGGCAACAAAATTCTTGCCTGGAAGGTTGAAGCCAGGCCTATTAAGACGACCTGTATCAGCACCCTTTGTTAAAACGCTAATGGGATTCAGCAGAGATGCAGATTGGAAAGCGGCCGCTCTGACCGAAAGAATGAAAACATAAAAGCAAAGGCTAAATAAGTGCATATATTTGCATCAAAGCTGCCCAATGTGGGCCGTGATTGATCCAGCACATATGGCCGTGCTCATAGAGAGGTGATTAATCTCACTACCGCAGTTCAAAACCTATTTAACGGGAATTTGTTTGCCTAGGCAGCCAAATGTGTCCACAGTAATTACATGTCACTTTTCTTTGCCACCACCAATATTTCATTTCCTGTGTTTCTGCGAGGAGGTTCCTCCCGAAATTTAACTTCCCACCCCATCGCACACAAACATGCTTACAAATGGACACCATAAAAAGTACCAGATGTATGGGTTATGGAGTTAGTGAAAATAAAATGTTAAAAATAAATAAATAAATAAAGATTTTTCCCTAAAATGGCTTGTAATGGGCTTGGCAAACATTGTTTTGTTTATTTAAACCCTGCGCTGCTATATCAAACCCAGATGTATATTTGACAGCTCTTGGGGTGGAAAAAGAGAGAAAAAGCACTCACGCCATCCTTAACGCAGAGAGGCTGACTTTCATAGGGAAATTAAAACTGTCAAAAATGTACACAATTAAAATTTGTTAAATTAATGGGCTGAAAAATGCAAAAAGGGTGCAGCAGGTATCCAGATGATCGGGTCAACAGGAGGCGCTATTAAAATGATTATGATGGATGGTGACAGATCGGCAGCCGATTAATTGGGACGTTGGGAGAAGCGTGATTAAACGTTTTGTTGTCACCCAGAATCCCAGACATCTTTTTCAATATAGTACCAGCAAGAACAACTTGTGCATCTGCGGAAGGAATAATTCCATTTTACCAGAGTGTTCACGCTGAGAGCTGAATGCATTGTGCATTGATTGTTTGTTCAAGAAGAAGGGAGAACAAGTTTTTTTTTATATAGAACATTTCACAATAAAAAAGTGCCTCAAACAGACATTATAAAAGAAAAAAGATAAAAAAGATCATATTTAAAAAATCATTTAAAACACGAAAAAGACAACTGATTTAAAACAACACGGTAAATAGATATACTGCTATTCAAAAGATGTTTATGAAAGAGGTCTCTTCTGCTCACCAAGGCTGCATTTATTTGATCAAAAATTCAGTAAAGAAAAGCTGTAATATTGTGAAATATTACTACAATTTAAAAGAACTGCTTTCTATTTGAATATATTTTAAAATATAATTTATTCGTGTGATCAAAGCTGAATTTTCAGCATCATTCTTCAGTGTCACATGATTCTTCAGAAATCACTCGAATATGCTGATCTATTAATGCATCCTTGCTGAATAAAATAATCAATTTTATCTCAATACAATGCCTATATATCTTACAGACACCAGACATTTTAACATTAGTGTATGTTAATTTAGTGTATGTCATTTCTGATGCATTAAATAAATGTGTGTGTCTATAAGTATGTTTATGGTTTTTGAATATAGCTAAAGGGGCTGTTCTTGCTAGCTTACCTGATCATAATGATATAAGATCTATAAGCATCCTATAAGCATTTGTTATGTAGTCTAAGGTCATTAACCGAACAAGTAAAAGCACATTTAATCGTGATCATTGCCAGTTGGAATGAGGGCTTAAGATGCTTTTGGAGACGTTCTGGTCCAAGTAGTTCAACTTCAAACCAGCTATAGCTAAGCCTACCAAGTTAGCTAGTCTTTTATTATGGGCTTGTTTGGACACTAAGCACCTAATTTTGCTTTAATTTTGAGATGATAAATGCTGATTCACTTACAGTTTTGATAGAACCACTGAAACTAAGATCTGATTCCAAAAAGACACCAAGATCCCAAAGTTATGGTGCAGCCTTTTGCCTCAGTCTCTCCACTCCAGGATGCAGATTTAGTGTGTAAACAACGTCTAAATGTCTCTTTCGGCAAAACGTCCTAAACTGTCAACTTCAAACCTTGTTGGACAGAGTCAAACAAGTCTGTGCTTGAATTACCTTGAGAATTACTGGCAGGGACATGCCTTGTGACTCTAATGGATATCAAAATGACAAATGATCCACCTGATGCCTTCAACAATACTTCAAAAAATTACAGGCCACGTGTTCGCGCCTCCATCTCGCCTTAAGATCCGGTCATAAACCTTCAATTTTCTTCTGTATGACTTGAGATAATTGGCTTCAAACAGGTTTCTCTGGAGAAAATTGATCAACAAAAAGGGTTATAAGGACACTTTAGTGACGACAGAGAACCGTAAAAGGAAATGCCATTTTCACATCCTCAAACGTCCCTGTGGACACTGATGACCCAATCAGACAAATGCTGATAACATGTTGTGATTTAAACGGTCAGAGGATGATTGATATGCTGAAAATGGACTAAGACAATTGAGCAAAGGGATAAGGAGGTTGAGAGAGAAAAACTAAATCATGAACCTCAAAAGACTGAAGAGCTGAAAATAGCCTGGAATTTTGATCCAGGTCATGTTTTTCTTGTTCTTTTCAGTTTTTTATTCTATAGTGCAGCCTGATGTATAGGCCTATATACTGTATATATTGCAGTCTTTTAAACTGAAACAGAGACAGTGATAGACAGGGATACAATATATATGTTACGGTTTGCTGTTGTAGAGATGAGGCGTTTACGGATTTTCACAATAGATGGGTTTTTATTGACACAACGAGGAGACAACAAGCAAACACTACCATATAACATTTAGGATAACATTTAGGACAGACAAGGAGTGGAGGGAGTGAGTCCATTATATAGGAGGTGATGATGATCAAGAACAGGTGCAGGTGATCCGTGACGATGAGGAGATGACGAGGGAAGTGAGTGCAGGTGTGGAGAAAAGAGGATCATGGGATTTGGAGTTCTGGAGACGAGGGAACTGTGACAGTACCGCCCCCTCCCGGTAGGCACGACCTCGCGCCCTAGATGTAACTCCGGGGAGGGGGGGTGGGCGCCCTGGAGACCTCATGCCGGTGTAGGGAGAGGCATGGGTAGGAGAGGAGGTCTCCAGGGCGGGTCCATGAGCCATGGCGGGTCAGGCGCAGTGGGCAGCCATGGCGGGTCAGACGCAGTGGGCAGCCATAGCGGGTCAGGCGCAGTGGGCAGCCACGGCGGGTCAGGTGTAGTGGGCTGCCACGGTGCTCCTTGAGGCCCACCCATCTGTATCCCACCCCTGGGTACCTGGCCCCCCCCAAAAAAAATACTTGGGGAGGTTAAGGAGGGCCTTCAGGAGTCTGCGGAATGGTGTGGGTTTGTGGACAGGAGTGGGCTCATGGGCAGCGGAGCATGGAGCGGCTGGCTCGGCGGCTGAGACTGAAGTGGCTGGCTCAGCGGCTGAGACTGGAGCGGGGGGCTCGGCGGCTGATACTGGCTCGGCGGCGAAGACTGGGGATACTGGCTCGGCGGCTGAGACTGGGGATACTGGCTCGGCGGCTGAGACTGGGGATACTGGCTCGGCGGCCGCTATTGGAGCTGAGGGCTCGTTGAGGGCTGGAGCGACGGGCTCTGTGATAAAGTCTATCAACCAGCCAGCATCCTCTGGCGGCTCGTGAAAGGCTGGAGTGGATTGCTCGGCGGCGGCGGCTGGAGCGGATTGCTCGGCGGCGGCGGCTGGAGTGGGTTGCTCGGCGGCGACGGCTGGAGCTGGTTGCTCGGCGGCGGCGGCTGGAGCTGGTTGCTCGGCGGCATGGGAGAGGCATGGGTAGGAAAGGAGGTCTCCAGGGCGGGTCCATGAGCCATGGCGGGTCAGGCGCAGTGGGTAGCCATGGCGGGTCAGGCGCAGTGGGCAGCCATGGCGGGTCAGGTGCAGTGGGCAGCCATGGCGGGTCAGGCGCAGTGGGCAGCCATGGCGGGTCAGGCGCAGTGGGCAGCCATGGCGGGTCAGGTGCAGTGGGCAGCCATGGCGGGTCAGGTGTATTGGGCTGCCACGGTGCTCCTTGAGGCCCACCCATCTGTATCCCACCCCTGGGTACCTGGCCCCCCCCCAAAAAAAAAATACTTGGGGAGGTTAAGGAGGGCCTTCAGGAGTCTGCGGAATGGTGTGGGTTTGTGGACAGGAGTGGGCTCATGGGCAGCGGAGCATGGAGCAGCTGGCTCGGCGGCTGAGACTGAAGCGGCTGGCTCGGCGGCTGAGACTGAAGCGGTATGTGCAGGGCTTTGGGGTAAGGTGAGCTGGCGATGCCATCTCCATGTCGCATTTACAGTATTTCAATCCTTCAGTTCGAGTAGCCATGCAATATCGGTCTATATCAGCATGGCTGGGATTCGGCCGTAGGTAATCACAGCCGTGCTGGTATAGAGCCATTTTGCATGACTACGAGTGTGATTTTTGATTAATTTGATGGCACAAGTCTTTAAAAACCCTATTTTGTGAGGAACTACTTCCTTCTGCCACGGATTCAAATCTAAAGTTGACAGTTTAACAGTTGAGCCCAAGCCTCCATTACTAAAACACCTTTTTAGAACTAGTAACGAAGGAGCGTTGAGTCACTTCATTGAAGCTCATTGTAAAATGTAGAGTATTATGAGAGAGTGATTGACTAAGCAAATGCATTACCTTTATCTGGCTGATATTCAGGTCAATCTTATATTCATAGTCACAAAATCAGTTTGTACGCTGAGGAAAGCGATATCTTTGTCTTTGTCGTTTTAACATGACAGCGCTAGTTAATGCATTTGTCAGTTGCGTCTCGTAAGATGTCATTTAAAGTAAAACCAACATCCTTGTTTCCTTGTTTCAGTCCATTCCAATATAAAAGTCTTTGTGACTGTGACGAGCAGGGCGGGCAAGAGCCGTTAGGGAACGGCGCGAGGTTCCTGCCTCCGCCGGTTCCTGCCTCCTTCTTCCCACATTTACGAACTGTGTTACATTGGTGCCGAAACCTGGGAGGAAGGAGGGACATGCTGTCGGAGAGCCCTCGCTGCTTAGGGGGATCGCGGTGCTGCGGAGTTGCACCGGCGGTGGTGTTGGAGCCTAGTGAAAGGTGGGACGGAGACCCGGATGCCGTGCTCCTGGGATCGTTCTGTCGCTCCCCTTGCTTCCGTCTCCTTTCTCTCGTCTCGTCTGTCCTTACCCCCAGGTGCTGCGGCCGCCGAGACAGGCCCCGGGGGGGAGTAGAACGCAGTCTTGGCAGGTCCAGGCCTGGACTTTATTTTATGGTTTATTATGTTTGTGTTACTTACTATGTTTGTTTATTACTTTCGTTTTGTTCTTTTTGTTTTTTTTGTTCCCTCCTTCTTCCCACATTTACGAACTGTGTTACAGCGACTGACTGACTCTCACTCATAAAGAGTCTTTGCTGCCATCTAATGGCATATTAATGTAACTTTCACTGAAGTCAAAATCACTAATAGACCCTTTCTGAGATCTAAACAACTACATTCTCGCCTAAAAACACTTAAAAATACATATTGTTACAAAATAACAATAATATCAATAAAAATATGGTGGGTTTGCTCATCCGCCATGACACTCACTGTGAGCATGCTCAAAGCGGAGTGATTCAAACGGTTAAATCAAACGGTAGAATATCATGTGGCTGGACAGACCTCTCAGTCAATCAGATTCGAGAACCAGAATGAACTGTTGTGTAAACAATTATATTAGGTTTACTATAGTGAATCAGAGTAAGACAAAAACACAATTTTTAAGAAGGATTGATGATGTATTATACTGACTCATTAGGGCCTGAACACCAATGAAATATTTAAGATTAATGGCATCAATTAAGAAAAATGAATTTCGGCTAACTTTGGCTTTCTAAAGCTAACCATACAAACCTGGTTATTGTATTTTGAAGCCCGTGGAAATAAGTTATGTGGTTGGTCAAACACGCTTGCCCTTCTGACTAATGACCGAAAATCCAGAAGGAGCCCAAAACTGTTAAGGGGCAAAATATGCTGATCCACGAGGCCTTGAGATTGAAGCACTGATGTCCATTAGCCTGGAGGAAAAGTGCTAAGCAGACAGAAGCACAGAACACAGAGTGACCCGTCTGTGTAAACCTGAACTCAGCAGCTCTGGCTCACCTTTGATAAGATGTCATCACTGCGGTACACTGCATAAATACCACGCTGTCAGGAAGGATGAGATCTGACCTGCCATGGCTAGGCATGGTAAAAGCTGATGGTGCTGCCACAGCACACAAACACTACACACTCTTTTCAACACACAAACACAGATCAAATACACAGAGGGCATATCTGAATGTGAGCTTTGCCACCTTTACCTCAGAAGGCTTCCTATGGCTTCAGAAGTTAGATCGACTCCTCTGTGCCAAAGGATTACTGTATGCATTTAAATTTTAAGCAGGACTTTGAGACATATCCTGGGAAACTCTTTTAAAATAAACTCTTTTGAGTTTCTCAACATATTCTGACGTTTATACCACAAAACTTCCTTCCTGGTCCATATAGAGCATTACTGAAACTGATCTGCAAAAACGCTCATTCATAAACCATCATGAATAGAATGTCAGAACCATGAGCAAGTTCACATGCAGTATAACAGTCCATATAGTCCATAGTCCAGCTAGCCTGTCATAACAGAGACCATTTACATTTACAATTAAAGACCTTATAGGTACAGTAGCAAAAACACATGGGACATGTGAACCCTTTAAAACAGTGACTGCATGATTTTGAGATCCATTTTTTTACATAGAGGACAACTGAGGGACTCAAACACAACTATTAAAAAAGGTGAAAACTTTTGAACAGGATGAAGAGGTCCAAATGTTTCTTATTTCGCTTGAATATCATTTTTTTTTTTTTCATTTAGTACTGCCCTTCGGAAGCAACAGCAGATACTTGCATGTTTCCCGGAAGACAAATTAAATACAATTTACCTTGATCTTCAAATTCCAAATGTTTTCACCCCCCCATCTATTAATGCATCATTTTTTTTAATTTTTTTTTTTAAATGGAGCATCAGTGAATGTTTGAAACTTTTTTTAATAGTTGAGTTTGAGTCCCTCAGTTGTCCTCAGTGTGAAAAGATGAATCTCAAAATCATACAACCACTGCTTGAAAGGGTTCAAATATGCAAAAAATGCTGGAAAACTGAATAATCTACAGGACCTGGAGATTTTTTTCTGAAGAACAGAGTTCAGTTTAACTGTTCAGGACAAACAAGAGACTCATGAACAACCACAAAACAAATAACCAGTCAACGATCATCCAGGTAACAACACACAGTATTAAGAATCAATGGTTCACATACTTATGAATGGGGTTATTTTAATAAATTCAGCTATTTTTTTTTTTTGCCTTGTGGATTATGTGTATACATCTTTTATGTAAAATATCTTACTCAGGAGAGTACTAAATAAAAAGTAATGTGCATTTTGTATTATCTTCCTTATTTTGTTAAAATTATTAACATTTTCACAGATTTTTCTTGCAACTAATATATATATATATATATATATCTCGTGGCCATGAATTTGTTCTCTCATTTTAGTAAATCATGGCCACAATTTACTCAGCCACGTTGTAGACTACTAACTTCTTCCCTTGATTTGATTTAACTAAAACAAGGGAACAAATTATTGCAGCATGGCCATGATTTAGTAAAACGAGGAAGCAAATTCATGCACACAATTTATTTAAAATGAGGGAGCAAATTAGTGAAACTTGCTGATGCATTATTAGTAAGTCATGGGAACAAATTGTTAATTTGTGGCCACGATATACATATTTTTTTTCCTGCATATCATATTTGGAGCTCCGTACTTTTGCACTAATGGTAAGTTTTCAGTATTACAGTGTGAATGCTAGGTGGTTCAGAGTTTGATTCATATCCATTAATCAACTTCAGTGAATCAGTTCAAAACCCAGACAAATGATTCATCCATCTATTTATCAAACCTCCAAACAACTTTTAGGGTTGTGGGACAAACTATTTATTTGTGGTTTATTTCCTTTGATCAGTTCAAAATGTTTCAGTGACAATTCAAAACTCAGGCAAGTGATTTGTGTGCATCAGCACTTAAAAATATTATACATTTTATTTTTTTTAAGTTTAATTTTAATGTTAATGTTATAAAGACCCCTGAAGGTGTGCTGTGGTATCTGGCACCAAGATGTTAGCACCAGAACCTTTAAGTCCTGTAAGTTGCGAGGTGGAGTCTCCATGGATCAGACTTGTTTGTTCAGCACATCCCACAGATGCTCGATTGAATTGAGATCTGGGGAATTTGGAGGCCAGGTCAACACCTCAAACTCGTTGTTGTGCTCCTCAAACCATTCCCGAACTATTTTTGCTTTGTGGCAGGACGGATTATCCTGCTGAAAGAGGCCACAGCCACCAGAGAATACCGTTTCCATGAAAGGGTGTACATGGTCTGAACCAATGCTTAGGTAGGTGGTATGTGTCAAAGTAACATCCACATGGATAGCAGGACCCAAGGTTTCCCAGCAGAACACTGCCCCAAGCATCACACTGCCTCCGCCCGCTTGCCTTCTTCCCATAGTGTATCCTGATGCCATGTGTTCCCCAGGTAAGCGACACACACGCACCCGGACATGCACGTGATGTAAAGGAAAATGTGATTCATCAGAACAGGCCACCTTCTTCCATTGCTCCGTGGTCCAGTTCCGATGCTCACATGCCCACTGTTGGCGCTTTTGGCGATGGACAGGCGTCAGCATGGGCACCCTGACTGGTCTGCGGCTATGCAGCCCCCATACGCAACAAACTGTGATGCACTGTGTATTCTGACACCTTTCTATCAGAACCAGCATTAACTTCTTGAGCAATTTGAGTGACCCTGTCGCCTATTCACCACTGTTTTTCCTGCTTCTAGCACATCAACTTTGAGGACAAAATGTTCACTTGCTCCCTTATATATCCCACCCACTAACAGGTACTGTGATGAAGAGATAATCAATGTTATTCACTTCACCTCTTAGTGCTCATAATGTTATGCCTGATCGGTGTATATTGAATATTGTCAAAAGGCTGGATATTATCGCTCAGCCCTTTTAAAGTTGTCTTCAACCAATTTTACTTCTTTACTGAAGCCGAATATTCATTGAAGGAGAAGTCTTGAACTTTTATTCATTAGGAACTTATTGGATGGCCAAAAGTGTCCATTTCGTAATGGAGTCAGATGGTTGGAGCGGAGGAACTGAAAAGTTAAAAGGATTGGTCATTGCAGAAGTAGGGTAGAACAAGTTATTTTGATGAAAGACAAACTTTTTTTTTTCATTTATTTATTTTGAATAACACAAATACAAGTTTTGATTTATTTGATGAGTGTTTGCATTCTCTATGGTCTATTCTATTCATTTATTAGCTAGAAATACCAAGAATTAGCAGTGGTACTTTTGGGATTCATAATCTCTAGCACCACAGACTGTAAAAGTTTTAAGGAACATTATGCTATAATATCACTGAAGGTAGCAGTACATTACCAATAAACAGCTTGCGAACAGTTAATGTCCTCACGTGGTGATTAGCGAAAGTAAGAATGTTTTTTCATTCCCAGGGTGTAGCTAAAAGTGAAGCATGGTAGATGTTTAGAGAGCGGCCTGCAGTTCGTCATTTAATCTCCTGGAGGAATTGAGGATCAGTGTTTGATTAAGACAGTCGTTTACGAACAAACAGAGCTGACAGCACGATGAGCCCTAGACAAATTGGCTTTGGCGCAAAATTCATTTATCTTACACGAAGAGAGACCCTTTTTCTCACAACCTGCATCGGGGGGCTTTCCATTAGTATAGGAGTGGAAAGACCGGACGGGGAGTGATAGAGAGTTAGGGAAAAAGACTGTGTGCTGCGCAGGTTATATTAGCATAAATCAGCCGGCCCATATGTGCTGTAGAACAGCTGCTATGAGCTGTATCCCATGATGCAACCCTATGCCCATGCACTTGTTGCAAAGGAAGAAGGACTAGCTTTGCCTTTTAATCCTCAGCACCGCCAAATTAAATCTGCGGGCTAGAAAGACGAGAGGACGGAGCCGCGATCATTTTCATTTACTATTTAATTGATCTTTCTTGCCGGTGGTGGTCTCTCTGGCCCCTTTTTTCAGTCCACGCGCATCAGTCTCAGATCTCGCTTTAACCTGGCAGAACTGTCCGACTCCAAATTGAATCTGGACGGGGAGATGGGGAGGGCTTCTCATTTGAGACTATCTTTAGAAAGAGGGCGTTAGGAGAGACTCCCGCTGGGCAGGAGAATGTGAGAGATAATCATCACAGACCTTGTGCTGACACACACATACACGCATGAACTAAAACATACACACACTCTCTCACACATCCCAAATCCCTCGTCCTCAGGGCGCCAGGAGTTCTACATCTTTAAAACAGTCAATTTTCTCCAAAAAGTGTGCCACCTGCTCTTGGCAGCTGAATGGCTGGCACAGGGGAGATAAGTGAGAGGCAGCACCTGAGGGATTTGGAAAATCTGCTGCAACTCATCAGATTTTCCTGCTTTGCACTTCTCAAAAGTTCTGGTAATCACAGATTATAGTCTAGCCTTAAACGTGCATCTATATGTGCGTCGGTATGCGCTTGCGCTTGAGCGCGTGTGTGCGGTGAGGTTTTGTGTTCGCTTGTGCGTGATTACATGAGCGTGTGTGTTTGAATTAACCTTTATCACACCCACGCTAGCTCAGGATCTCAAATTGTATATTAAATCGTGCCAAACAATAACATAGAGGCCTGTGCACTTGGATCAGCTTAGTAGCATTGCTGTAAGGAAGAGGTTTGTCACCAAGGCAACAACGTATAACATCCTGCAATGCATGAGCAGTTCGGCCTGTTTCTCAGGGGTACATCTGGACTATATAAACTAGTTTTTGTTTTCAACCCTTCTCATTTTGTTTCACACCATTGTGCAAATGACATGACTTTCAGAGGGTGTAACATTTTTTAAAGTAAGTCATTTGTGAAGCGCAATCTGTTGAGGTTCATCTGTCTTTTGCCACCCCTAGCAGTTAAGCAAATGTCGACTATCTGAAATAGTTTTTAGGCAAAACTCTGAAGATTATGCCACTTTTATAAGAGGAAATGACCTCAACAATAGGCCCTAGAGTCTTGGATCAAAACACGGAGCTGTCACTTGCACTTTAGGGCCTAAATATATTCTTCAAATTCACTCATTTAAAGTTCAAAGTTAAAGGTGCCCTAGAATCAAAAATTGAATTTACCTAATTGAATAACAAGAGTTCATTACATGGAAAAGACATATGTTGAGTTTCAAACTCCATTGCTTCCTTCTTCTTATATAAATCTCATTTGTTTAAAAGACCTCCGAAAAACAGGCAAATCTCAACATAAGACCTACTGTTACGTAACAGTCAGGATCATTAATATGTATGACCCCAATATTTGCATATGCCAGCCCATGATCAAGGCATTACACAAGGGCAGCCAGTATTAACGTCTGGATCTGTGCACAGCTGAATCATCAGACTAGGTAAGCAAGCAAGGAAAATAGCGAAAAATGGCAGATGGAGCAATAATAACTGACATGATCCATGATAACATGATATTTTTAGTGATATTTGTAAATTGTTTTTCTAAATGTTTCGTTAGCCTGTTGCTAATGTACTGTTAAATGTGGTTAAAGTTACCATCGTTTATTACTTTATTCGCGGAGACAAGAGCCATTGCTATTTTCATTTTTAAACACTTGCAGTCTGTATAATGAATAAACACAACTTCATTCTTTATAAATCTCTCCAACAGTGTAACATTAGCCCATAAGCCACAGAGCATATAGCCTCAAACTCATTCAAAATTAAATGTAAACAACATCCAAATAAATATGCATGCATGCAGCATGAATGACGAACATCTTGTAAAGATCCATTTGAGGGTTATATTAGCTGTGTGAACTTTTGTTTATGCACTGTATAACTGCACTTATATTCGAGAGCTCGTAGGGCAGGGAGCGAGAGATTTAAAGGGGCTGCAGCCTGAATCGGTGCATAGTTAATGATGCCCAAAATAGGCAGTTAAAAAAATTAAGAAAAAAAAATCTATGGGGTATTTTGAGCTGAAACTTCAGAGACACATTCAGGGGACACCTTAGACTTATATTACATCTTATGAAAAGACGTTCTATGGCACCTTTAAACATCTGATTTTCTGTGATGTGTTGAAGAACAATGTTTTTCTAACTGATGTGTGACACCATAATAATAGTAGTTCCTATAGCTCAACTGGTGGAGCAAGATTCTAGTGACATCAAGGTCAAAGGTTTGATTCCTATTCCATTTGTTAAATCCAAATGTGAATCTGACTAACATAAAAAAGCATGTTGAAATTGTGAGTGTGGCTTGTAAACTTAGAACATAACCCATAAAATGAGTTCAAAATCATAAACAAATCCTAATGTTTTGCACAACATGCCATCATTTTCTCTCTCTCTTTTGGAAGTCTATTTTACATTGTTAATACGTAATACATAACTTAACGAGTTTATGTTCATGATGAATATGTTTGTTCTGAGGTAAATATGACGTTACGTTTGTTTGTTTACCAGCGTTTTTATTAACGTCTTTCCGCGTATAAAAAAATGACTCAGCACGATTACACGAGACATGATATGGATTTTGATAAGTTGAACTGTATCTTTTAACACTTTAGTTGTTCATTCATGTATAT
Source organism: Chanodichthys erythropterus (assembly GCF_024489055.1). Classification (NCBI taxonomy): domain Eukaryota; kingdom Metazoa; phylum Chordata; class Actinopteri; order Cypriniformes; family Xenocyprididae; genus Chanodichthys; species Chanodichthys erythropterus. Next base: position 8,281,588 of record NC_090241.1, on the reverse strand, counting down.
TTCACGCTGTAACTGGTATTAAAGCAGAGGAGAGGATCAGTTCACGTGTGCGTCAGGCTGCCGCTTCTCTAACTGAGGCGTTAAGATCTGTCACGGCACATTTTTAAAGCGGGCATATGCAAATACTTGACCTTTCCTAGTGGGTATACGGCATATACCATCTTAATGGAAGTTAAACCCATAATTTGTATTAAAAAAAAAACAAAAAAAACAATCTGAAGTGTTGTAAATTAAAAACATAAAAGGTTTCATTTGAACTACGTATATAAACGCCATTCTAATACATGAATCATTGTATAAATGTATTTTTCTGACATTTATAAAAATATTCTGCCTAAAAATAACATGTAGGCCTATAATATTTTGTGGAGAGGATAAAAAAAAAATAAAAAAAGTATTATGATGAAACCAGTTATAGCAGGTCAGAAAGAAATCCTTTTAACGGATCCCTGAAAAGACTAGGAAAGGTTGCCATCTAGATTCAAGCATTAGCATTATGTATATAGCCACTAAAATGTTTTGGGATATCCATCTTATTTTGTAATGTGGAAGTAAGCTATGTTCCATAAATGTTTGAGACTTGCAATTCATTAGCCGCTATAGGTAAATAACTAAGAATAACAAAGTGCAGTAAACATTTGTGCTACAAACTAGTGTGTTTATGATTACGATAGTAAATGAAGCAGCATAACGGAATGTTTTTATACAGCTAAAATAACTAGAAGCAGATGACATCCGAAGTCTTGCATATTCAAGTTGCAAATTACCATGCCCGCTCTTACATTAAACATAAGGTGGATGCATGCCTGATGTCATATGTAAACATGATAAATGCTATAAAAATACTGTATGCTTTGTCCCTTATAACTAAATGATGTTTGCAAATGCTGTTAAGAAGTTTCTTATGTAAGAGACTATACTAAATTAAAACGGTTTATTACGTTTACTCTTTTAGACTCCCTCCAGCTTTGCATTCTGACTTTGGGTGTTTTGAGGCATAATTAGCCCCCACCCAAACCACAGTCAACATGACAGTACCTCTGCTTTTTGTCAACACTATATTTCATTACATGCATCACTTCACTTTAATAAAGCAAGATTATCTTCTCAAGGCTACACAAACAGTTTCACCCATCAGGACTGAAGATATGCACGCAACCAAAACCACACACACGCGTAAACAATCTCTCACATGCACAGTGAAATACTCACCAATGTGAATTAATGTGTAACTTGGGCACAGGCTGGAAAATAAAGATTACAGTAGTTTCAATTCTAGAACCAGATGTGTGCAGATAATTATCAGTGATGTTTGCTAAGGCAAGCATCACTATTACTATTGCTCATACATATGCTTAGTGATTTGAACAAATCCCCAACTCTGTGTATAAAACTCAAGAACTCATCCCACACCCTTGTGCTCCAGAGATCTAGGAATGATGGCTCAATTATGTATCTTGTTAAGAAGAGGTGTACCATTACTGTTATTCTAAGCAACTTGGTGAACCATAAAATGGGAGAAATTTATAGTTTCCATTAAGAAAATATGCCTTATAATCCCTAAAATTATTTATACTTGTTTATTGCAACCTTATAAAGCTGATGTAACACTCTTAACCATAGAAGATCCTGTCAGGCACTTCATATATACAGTAAAACCTTTTAGGTGTTCACATCAGGGCCGTCGCTAGCGTGGCGAAAGATGGTGACTATTCTAGGGGTCTCTGCGATTTCAACCACGATTTATAAATTTTCAGTCTAATGAATATTTGTTATGATGTTTTATTAACAAAGTTCAGGAGAAGCACATTCAGTTAATCAGTTATCGAGATAAGAGGTATATACACTGTGTGCAGAATTATTAGGCAAGTTGACTTTCTGATCATATTTTTTTCCCAAGCACATTTTACCAATTCCAATCCACATCAATCTTAATAACTACTATTAATTTTCTATTTAATCATTTATAAGTGATATATAATTGTTCATGAAGGCTGGAAATGAAAAACGCCTCATATTCAGGTGTGCATAATTACCTCAGGTAAGTTAATACTAATCCAGTTCAAATAGACCCGCTGTAAATATGTACGGTAAAATTCCGTCATTTCCTGTTTAAAAGTAGTTTTCTGCTCATTTTTCAAGCATGGAAGCACTTGAAGAAACATTCATTTGTGTTGTAGGTGGTGGGACAAGTCTGTGGCAAACCTCAAGTATTTTCTACATACCATTCAGAGCAAATAGAAGATCGAAGAAATTGTCAGAGGCACAAAACTGATTTTATCTTTAGCTAAGTGCCTATTACCATCATAATCAAATCAGAATTTAATTAATAAATCGGACCTAACTGTTATTTATAGTTTATATATTTAGATTATATGTGTTTTCGTACATTGTATCAGGAAGAAACGTATACCCACATGACGATGACGACAGGGAGGTGACGGCGGTGCGTAAATCGAGTTACCCCTCCCACTTCTGCTAGTTTCTGCAAGATATCTTGTCCAGTGCGAGTTGGCCAATTAATAGTACAGACATCATGAGGTAAAATTACTTTACTCCACCTCCCCACGTGAAACTAATCCCGTCCGAATAGGGCTTTTGTATGCATGGCAGTGATAACAAAATCTATGAGAGTAAAAAAAATATGCACAGACAAATCCAAATTAAACCCTGCGGCTCGTCCTAAGACACGAAACAATCGTTTTTGTGCGAGAAACCGAACAGTATTTATATCATTTTTTACCTCTAATACACAATTATGTCCAACTGCCTTTGAGCGCGCGCACGGCATCCAGTGTGTGGCGCGTGTATGCGCGTATACGTCACTCATTGTTTACACAGTGCACAAACATTGTAGTTAGGACGGCTAATCAAAATGGTACTTACTTGCGCTTATCCGGAACTAAAAGATTACGTTCTCTCACGCAAACTCATTCAGGAGTGGTGACTTTCCACATATTCCCAACTTCTGAGCCTGCTCGCCTGAAGTTATGGTTGATTGCTCTTCGGCTGGATATCAACACACCTATTAACGTACTAAAGTTGTTGAGGGTCTGCAGCGATCATTTTTTCCTCTGATGATTTTACATACCCAGGAGAGGATCACGTACGACTTAAACCATCAGCTGTGCCTATGGTTTTTCCACATCCAACTGAGGTATGTGAACAAGATATTTGTATGTGTCCTTTTTATTTGTAAAGCTGCCCTTACGAAAAGTAAAAAAAAAAAAAAAAAAAAAAAAAAAATGAAGTTTTGATGTAATAAATCCATTTTTTGTAGTGGTTTACTTTCATTTGTATAACAACTGTTGTACTTCAGGCACCATGTTTAAACTACGCCAGAGCGTGTACACACCTCACGCACCTCAGGCAGTTGGACAGTGGAGTTTTAGAGGTAGAAAATTATATAAATACTGTTTGATTTCTCGCACAAACTGATTGTTTCGTGGCTTAGGACATCAGTGTGTCGTCATGAACCACAGGGTTTAATTTGGATTTGTCTGTGCTTGTTTTTTTACTCTCATAGATTTTGTTACCATTGCCATGCATTCATTATACGACTAACAGACTGCAACGGTTGGAGTTAAAAATCATCATTTGTGTTCTACTGAAGAAGCAAAATCACCTATCTTGGATGCCCTGGGGGTAAGCAGAAAAAAAAAAATTGGGTGAACTTTAAGGCATGACCAATGGACATCAAAACGCTCAATGGGTTAGCAATATTAAGAATTAAGGTGAAGAATTAAGTGTAAAACCACCAGGAACACTTTAGCACCACCATTTTCCAGAACTGCAACCTACCTGGAGTCTCCAGAAGTGTTGTAAGGGTGCGTTCACACTTGTCATGTTTGGTTCGATTAAAACAAACCCTGGTGCGATTGCTCGGTTAGTGCGGATCATCTGAACATATGTGAACAATGCCATCCGAACCCTGGAGCGCACCAAACAAGCGGACCGAGACCGCTGAAAAGATGGGTCTCAATCCACTTCTAAACGAACTCTGGTGCGGTTCTAATGATATATAAATGCAACACGGATCAAAGACATGTAACTGAACCAAAAACAGGAAGACGAGACCCTAAAAAGGACAGAATCCTCACGCATGTCGGTTTTTCTTGTCATAGTCACGAGTTTGCCCATCACAGGCATCAGACGCGTGTCTCCATGCAGCAGATCATTTGTGTGTGTGACGGATGGATTCCTGCCGTTGTTTTGACTACTTTACACATTTTATAAGCTCTTCACGAGTTCCCAGCTGGCCAAAATACCATCACATGCAGGCTACGCACTGCTACGCACACACAACGAGCACATTTACCTCAGAAAACAGCATTGTTTTGGATGTTCGGTAAGTTCCGTCTCAAAATAGGCAATACGTCATAAAATCCGACCAATCACGTTGTGAATGTATCCCTATGCCTTAAGGTTCGGTATCTTTTGGTTCGGTGATAAAATTGCCAATGTGAACGCTAACTGGACCAGGACTAAATGTTTTTTTTTTTCTTCTTTGGTCCGGATCAAATTAACCAAACGAACCGAACTACAAGTGTGAATGCACCCTAAAACACAGGAAGACTGTTTTTAAAGGCTTTATAGACAGACGGATTGAGAGTGACTCTTGAAGGACCAGCACCACATCCTATTATACAACCGTTTGAAGAATTTATCTTCCAGAATCTGGCAGTAAGGTGTGGGAGTTCATTTTTTTTTGTCCATCTCCTATCCTGAAAAGTCCATCTTGCAGATATGGATTAAAAATTATCTTCCAACACGTACTGTCTGCAACGTAGGTTGCAGTTCTGGAAAATGGTGGCGCTGAAGAAAATCAACTTGCCTAATAATTCTGCACACGGTATATACAGCAGACTTGCCTCTATTTCATGACAGTTTTCCAGCATCCCTCCACCATCCCTTATCCTCACTTCCACTTAACTATTCCTATCTGAACCTGGGATGGGGGAGTACCAAATTCTAAGCCCTCCCCTTGGATAGCATGTCAAATATGCATAACGCTTACTCTATTTAATTTTATGTAATTGTGAACTCATGAACTATAATTTGCCATTCACGCTTTTCCAAAGGTATTCGCCTCCATACAGATCCTTATACTGAAACACCTTGGTAATCCACAGCATCCATAGCAGTGAATTTTGCAAAGGCAAGCACCCCTCACATCTTCTTAAGTAAATGTAACAAAATCTTCTTATACTGTATGCAGTATGAGATACAACGATTCAGAAGACTTGTTAAGGGATCTCTAGAGTAAATGGAACAAAGGCTTTTCCTATCCACTCAAACGTTCCTTAATCAGTGCCTCTGGGAAATCCTCTAATATGCTCATTAATTAATTTTATAAGAGAATAATTAAAACTAATATTGATGTTTCTGGTTCCATATACTGTCTAGACTTGGAACATAGGAAAAACTTGAGTTTTGCCCCCCGAGTCACAGTGTCACAACATGGTTTATGTTACACATTCATTCCAGAGTATGGAATATGTTGTAATACAGTAAGTTCATTAGTCTTGATCTTGTCTCTAGAGATATTCCTTCATCATTAATGCAAGAAAGGTTGCATCCGTTTGTTTCAAGGCGTTATCTTTGATATTTTGATAAGGTTTGTGCTTGCACACTATTTCCTACAGATCTCTTGGTGGATGCTTTTACAGAGTGCTTTATTAATGCATATCCCTTAATTACAGTCTGATTAAAAGACATTTAATATGTCTGAGGACGCACCAGCCTCATTAATGGACCAGGGCAGTGTTTTACAGTGAATAATAAATCTCATATTGCCTGTAGATTATAGATAGTATAAAAATACATATTGAGTATTGAGATAATAGCATATTATAGTTTATGGCATGCTGTATTAGAGACTGGGGCTTTTGTCATGCTCCAGTGAATATTTTCAAAGTAGATTCCTTTATGAAAGTCAATATCTGTATCAAACTCTGAAGTTTTCTCTTCAAAAGAGCTATAAAATGCACACCATTATTATCCAGAAAAAGAAAAGAAAAAAAAAAACACACACTGACCTTTTGTGACAACTTAAACCAGTGCAATGTGTTTTCATGAATGGAACCTGACAAAGACTTGTCAAGAATTGACATGTTTGAAGGTATGTCAGCCATATGGCAACTAGCCCTAGTCTTTCTTATAATATATTTACAATGACATCATCAAAATTTATTAAGCAATCATCTGGTTTTTATGAAACATGCTGTGTATTATAATATTGTTTTACCATAAAACTATATACCATATATTCCACAATAAAGTGCATATCTGGAAGTTCAAAAGTGTTTAAGGTCTCATACCACATTTCAATAATCCTGATTAGTGTTAAAAGGATAACAGCATTATTGGTTGCTGTTCTATGATTAAATGGCTTTATGTAACAGACAGCTTCTTAAAAAAAGTATTTGCAACTATGCTTGAAATTGTAAGATCTATTTGAAAAACTGTATCTTTAGATAACTTAAACATGCTTTGTATGTCATTTCCAGTAAATGAGGCCAATGTATTTTGTGAAATGAGACACTTGCTTGCATGAATATCATTAAAATGATAATGATCATTATTATCGTTGTTAATTAAATTTCTTCCTGCTCCCCTGTATTCTCCGCTCATCTCAGCTTGTATCATAATCACTTCCATCACTAATGAACCAAAACAACAACAACAACTTAATTCATTCAGTTTTGAACATCAGTTCAGTTGTTTACTGCCGTGGTACAAGAATGAAGAAGAACTGAAAATAAAGGCAAAAATGTATTTAAAAAAAAATTAAAATTCTTTTTTGAAGTTTATGGAGATACAGATGTTGGTCTTTTGGTGCCATGTTTCCATTAAACTTTCCATTAAACAGCTTTTTGCCTTTCATCAAAATTCAGGATAACATGAAACAGCAAAAATGTTATGGTGGCACTTAAAAATATTGGTAACACTTTATTTTAAGGTCTTTTAACTTGTTGCGTATTAGTATGCATATTACTAAGATATTGGCTATTTATTAGTACTTAAGCACATATTAATGCCTTATTCTGAATGACCTTATTCTACATTCTTAATCCTAGCCAATACCTAAACTTAACAACTAACTTTCTAACTATTAATAAGCATTAAATTAGAAGTTTATTGAGGCAAAAGTCATAGTTTATGCGTTCCCTATACTAAAGTGTTACCAAAATATCATACCATTGTTTTGGCCAAATATTATGTACAGTATAAATGTAAAATATGTGACAAAATGCCCCAGCCTGAGAACAAACCTTTCAGTTATAAAAGGCTTCTGCCTCCATTAGTTTGCATTTGTGTGAATGTGCGTCAGTGTGGTTTATTGTGTGCACTTGGGTTTTAGAGTTCTGAAAAAAACTGCTCCACCACAGTTTCCTTTAAGAGTTGTGAAAAAAGAAAAACAAAAAAATGATTTGAAAAGTAAAAGAAAAACGGCTTTAGAAATAGAGCACCTCAACCCTGCAAACTAAACAGAGGTGTCCGCAGTCTCATCTCCCAATCTGAACTTAACTAAACAAGGATCCTCAGGACAGGAAATACAATAAAAAGGATGTTTTTATAGACATGACTTAATTAGGAAACCAATAAAAAGCTTTGGAAGGGGAAAAGCCAAAACAAACAAAAGTAGCCAGCTAACTAATTTAACCTCTTACCTTGAAAAGAAATGGGACCAGAAATAATCAACATAACCTTACCTCAGGAGAAAAAGGGAAAAAATAAACAGGTATCATCCTCCCTACGTGGGTATCCGTACAGAAAACTAGAAGGGTAGCAGTCTTGTAGTCAACATAATTCAAGATAGTCAAGTTTACACACTGGAAATGATCAGCAACACATTTGAGCTGGGAGACGAGAACTTGAGGAGCGAACGTCAGGAACACCATCACCAATCTGCTTCTGACAACTGTAACTGGCTGCACCTGTGTGCTATTAAAAGAGACAGACGGGAGAGGGAAACAAGGAAACAAAACAAAACACATGCACAGCATTAAACAACATTACATACATACATTAAAAAAACAACTTGTAATCCAAAACTACTGATGATGATTTAACTTATAAAACAGATGGCTGAGTCAGCCTGTGGAGATTCTCCAGAGTGGCTGGACGAGCTCTGATGACGACACAGCTGTTTCACGATTGGCTGGATTCACCTCATGACAACGATCACATGTGTTTCGTGTTTATTCTGACACCTTCAGTTCCGCTAATGCTCACAAATCCATGTTTTTATAACAGTTAAAGCTCTTTTTATGTAGTTGCAGTGTTATATTGTGTCATGTTTATCAAAATAAAACTGATAAAAAACGTAGACCCCACTTCAGTGGTATTTAAATATTATAGGCTTACTGTATGTTGAACTTTATTCTTGTACAGATGCTGTATTAAAAGAGTTAGTTCACCCAAAGTCATTATTTTTGTTTGTTTTTTGCACATAAAAAGTATTTCCGTTGCTTCCACTGTAGTCACATGGTCTATTTTAACAATGTCTTTACTACCTTTTTGGGCCTTTAAATTGGTAATAACGTTTCAGTCTATCATAGTCCAGAAAGCTCATGGATTTCATCAAAAATATCTTAATTTGTGTTCCGAAGATGAATGAAGGTCTTACGGTTTTGGAGCAACATGAGAGTGAGTATCTAATGACTGAATTTTCATTTTTGGGTGAACTAACCCTTTAAGCAGTAGGCCTACATAAAGTATTGAGTGAAAACATCTCTGAAATGTCTGTGCATTTGACAAATATTACATTTAAGTAACTTCATCTTTGATAAAGTATGCAAACTTCCACAAGAGCATCACTACGGGAAGCAGAAAGTGTTTGACTTCATGTCTCCGTTTTCAGCTCCCTGACTGCAAGCGGCAACTCTCTGTGATCGGTTACCAGCTGAAGTCGAACACGCCTGTTATCTTAAAAGGGACCTATTTTGCCCTTTTCACAAGATGTAATATAAGTCCCCAGAATGTGTCTGTGAAGTTTCAGCTAAAAATACCCCACAGATCATGTATTATAGCTTTGGGTGAGCAAAAACATGTCGTTTTTGTGTGTCCCTTTAAATTCAAATGAACTGTCCAAAAGAGGGCGGAGCTTTAACAGCTCATAGAGAAAGAGCGCATTTAGTATAATCTGAAAACCACGCCCACCGATGGGGAAAACAATCCAACCGTCTCCATTGACTTTGTATTGAGTGAGGCTGCCTCCATGTCATTTCTGACTTATTATATATAAAAATAAAAAAAAAAGAACAATGTCTAAAAGCTGCTATATGACATGGTGTACAGCAAACAAGCTAAAAAAAAAAGTTTTTATGAGCTGTCGACCCCACAAAATTAAATGTTTAAGGACACAAAAGTGGATACAGGCAGTGAAACAGAGCACAACGGGTCATATTACTATAAGAAATACAATGGAGGGGAACGTAATTGGCGTCAGGTTATGCTAAACAAACAAAGAAAAAAACAATTATTTTTAACCATGTCAAAGAATTATTTCTCCTGTCACCGAATACGTTCCCCGCCAATGCATTTCTTATAATAATATGACCCGTTGTGCTCTGTCTCACTGCCAGTATCCACTTTTGTGTCCTTAAACATTAGTTTTTTGGGGGGTTGACAGCTTATAAAAACTTAGTTCTGGGTTTTTTGGCTTGTTTGCTGTACACCTTGTCACATAGCAGCTTTTAGACATTGTTCTATTTTTTGTTTTAAGCCAGAAATTACAAAGAGGCAGCCTCATGCTGAATAAAGTCAATGGGGACTGTTGGATTGTTTCCCCCCATAAAGTTTATGAATACTATTGCTATCAAATGCTGTGAAGGGTCTAATATTTTTCCAAAATATATTTTTCCAAAATATCATTAGTAAAGAAATGCTTCTTTTTTAGCAAATGAGTTTGCCAGGATCATCACTTGCAGGCTATCCAAGCTAACAAGACTCTAACTAGTGTTCTGTGCTTGTCTGTGCAGCCAACAAGAAAACAATTAGCATGCTTTGCTCGAACTTTTGCCATGGCCTTAGAACTGGTATACCATTTTCACTTGCAAAAACAAAATAATGCCACAGTGCGTAGAAACGTGCAGATTAAGGGGCGGTTATATTATAATAAGATCCCTTTCCTAGTATGTCACAAGGGGAGCGAAATCTGTGTTTTTTCACATGCTTTCCAAAACAATGTTACTGGGTTGTCCTTTTTTTTTTACGTTTTCTGGGTTGTTAGACGCATCGGGGACCCGATTATAGCACTTAAACACGGAAAAAGTCAGATTTTCATGATATATCCTCTTTAAATCAAGGTGCAAGCACTCGTGTAATTTAGGTTTTGACTAAAAGTGTTAAATAGTTCCTGAGATGCAGCCACTGTGGCCACTTATGACAACAACCCTGCATGTTAAAATTGAGAACATTTTTACTTTTGGTGCTTTTCTTGATCACCCTACCTGATTATACTGGCAGAAGATTAGCTTATTTTTTCTTTCTTTCTTTTTAGCTGGTTCTATATTGTATTACTTCTTTTCAGTGGTCATGATTGTAAAGTCAATAATAGTTTCAATGTATCAATGTTTGTACTGAAAGACACTGAAAGGCTGATCTTCCCACACACAGACGTGTGACCTCTAAACCTCAGCGCTATTGTGCCATCTCCACCTTTTCAACCATACAATTATTCAAGTCATTCAGTAGAATCTGAAGAATCCAGCGGCCTTCAAGGTGAATGACAGCAGAGCTGAAGGGATAAAGACAGAAACGTGGAGGGGAAAAATAGTAAAAAAATTAAAGTTTTGTAAATGTGAAACTCGACCCTGAAAAGTTGCAGCCACATAAAAACTAGCATGGAAATCAGATGCCGTGTTATTCCACCTGGGCCAATTAGTGTAAGACACTTGGTTTCAGTATCGTAATGTCAACAGAAATCAAATCAGACACTACGAACGAGGAGGGGAAAGGGTCGGTCTGACTTCATACATCGAGCGATAGGGAGCACGCCCTGATTAGAGGAGAAAGTGGGATCAAAGAGATTTTATTAGGCGAACGCCAGATTAAACAAATCTTCTGATGAAAAAAAGAGGGGCTCTTCATTTCCTGCACTTAAGTGTGCATTAAACTTTAATGGACAAACATTGCTTGATCTCTTTAACAAGTGATGAGCCTTTGATTTGAACGCTTAGAGACTTTAGCCGGTCGCAGTGCAAAAATCACTGAACTCTGTGCACATAAACTCAGTCGGTAGTAGTGGTTCTTTCCACTTCCATCTGCAAATTTTACATTTAAATTTGTAAAAATGTTAGTTAATCACCTTACTAGCATGCATCCAGCATATTAACAGACAAGCTCCTTTCAAATGTACTTTATGTCTTGAGTGTTCTGTTTTACACAAAATTTAATAGAAATAAAAATAAATAAATAAATATATTATATTATATATATATATATATAGATATATATAAAAATTCATACTGTATATACATATATATATATATATATATATATATATATATATATATATATAGTAGTCATCATTTGAAGTGGATCAAAACCTTTCATCAAAGTTGTCCAAAAACCTTCTTCTTAAGACAGCTTAGTTCTTAGGACAACTTTGATGAACTTTTTTGATCCACTTCAAATGTTGACTACTGTATATAGGAACTGAGATGTTTTTCTTAAATCTAAATCAATCACATGATGATAATGAGTAATAGATCATGCCATACTGACTGTGAAGTGTACCTGAAATCCTATAAAACCTGTTGTATTCCTTTGTTTGGAGAGAGATTCTCTGGAATTGATGAGAACTCTCCCGGCCGTGATTAAAGCATATTCTGAGGCATAGTCTGGAGTCTGTTTGGTTTTTAGGCTGCAGCAAACTAAGCACTAGAGATCTTACTTCTATACTATAGTGATAGTGTTTAGTGGAGGTGAGGAGCACTAAAGAGCTTAGTATCAGGTGACAGTGCCCCAAAACAGGCAGAGACGTTGGCCGACTCGAACAGGTATTGAAGTACGGTTAGTAGAGTATAAATTTATAGATTTATGTCTGGAACACCCGGGTTAACTACCACAATAATCTACCACAATATATAAATATTATTTCTAGGGAACAATGTCGCCTTTCTGGCATTATAAAGATTCAGCTGAAATAGCAAGAGTAGTTTTGTATTCTGTTGGTTACATCAATCCAGAAGGTGGCGATAAATGTTAATCGGTCAATAAATCAATTAAACCAACTCGTTCAAAAACACTGATTCATTCTTTGTGTATGTAAAAGCGGCAGCCGTTTCAGCGCACTCAGTGTCTGAATTCACTCACTCGTTTTCATTCAATCCTTCAAGTGGACTATATTATATTATATGGGGTATTGTAGAGAATAGTAAATGAGGGTATAGGGGGCAATTTCAAACACAGCATGTGTGAGTGAGTCATTGAATCATTCATTCGACAGATTCGTTCATGAACACTGATTCATTCAGGAACAAAACAACACTGTGTGTTGCATGGAGACAAACAGTGATTAATTATGCTGTAGATTTGTTTTGGACTACTTTCACGGAGTGAAAACAGACAACCCAACTGGTAGTGTTGCCAAGTCTGCGGTTTTCCCGCAAAATCGGGCTACTTTAACACTGTTGCCGTGGGTTGTTTTTCATGTCCATGGGTTGAAGGGACCCCAACTAACATGAACCGTTTTTTATATGTAAAAGTGTCAGTTACATATAATTTCTTCAAAAATAGATACAGTGGCTGTTGTAATAAGTACAATAAATTGATTTTGCGTAGCTTTTATTTGCTACTATCGGCTACTGTTTACCTCATCCTGTTTCTGGGCCATTAGTCAAGAAGTCAACTAAATCCTTGATAACATGGTTATGGTAGTTGCATGCATGGAAGTGCAGCTTAATTTAACTGAGCTGAGCTGATTACTTTCGGTCAGATCTGCATCGATATGTTCTGTGAATAAATCCGAGTGAATAAATTGTTTACAGTAATAATTTCCATTAGTTTGACCCATTTACGTTGCCTCATCTTGTGTGACTTTTAGTCTGTATTCAATTTTCCCCCTGCATAATTTAACATTTTTAAGATAAAATGGCAGTTAAAATGATTTGCAATGGCATACTTCATTCCAACCAAAATAAAAATGATATCCATTTAATTAGTCAATTTTATGAGTACATTTGACTGAAAATACACTGTTTACTATTTCATTGCACATTCTGTAAAGCTCATCTGGGTGACCAACATTAACCAAGTGGGGTGGAGCTTAGCGAAGGCTCAAATATTAACAAACATTAAAATGTTGAAAATGACAGTCTATTCATTCAGAGAGAAATAATAAAGATCTTTTGAATAGAGGTTTTTCCTGCATGTGTTATCAAAGAACTTCTGTAAAAAGACTGAAATGGGGAACAAGGGCGAAATATAATGCATGATATTTTTATTTATTTATATTTTACCTTTTATACTGCAGTCCATTACAGAGCTTGGTGAATTTGACCCACAATGCTAATACTGGTTGTTCAGAGAGAGAGAGAGAGAGAGAAAAGAGATAGAACAAGCCATAGTGATAATGCTGGTGTATCAGATGAATATTTCTTAGCTTCAAGCTATTGTATCCTCTCTGGCATTCATGTCCTGCGCTCTAAGCTCATGACTTTCCTTCTCCTTCGATTTATTGTCCACACTGAATGCCATTTTCCACATTATAAACCTGATAGTTATGTTCCTGGATGCTGATTGGTTAATACATTTTGCTGTTGTGCTAAAATACAGCCACCGTTCCGATGTTCACCTAGCTCCTGTGTTCACCTCACATAGAGAACAACTATTAACCTCAATTTGAATGTAAACAATTTAGAGAGCTCTGACTTGTACCACATGACTGCTGCAGATACATTTTGGCATTGATGGTATTGCACAAAAAATGCATTAATCAAAGTCTGACGATGTAAACAGCTCTGTGTAGAACGTCAACCGCGTGTCAGGTAAGGTTGACAATACATGAATTTGCTTAATAAAGTATTTATACTTTTTTAGTACAAATTTATTATGTAGTATTCTTTTTATAAAAACAATAAGGCACTTAAGGCTGTGCTAAATTGTAAATATACTCTGCTGCATGCATACTGTGCCAACAACAAATATTCACAATACAGCACAACCCAATACGTGCAAACCAAACCAAACCTGACAATCCGAATAAAGTCTTGCAGTTTCATAGACTGGGTAAACCCAGCCTGATCTGCCAGCGATTTGATTTCGCCCGGCAACTCAGTCTGGAAACCTGTAAATTCATTTCTACTGCTTCTGTTACACTTTTCATTTTTTTATAATGAAACTGTTTAATTTAATTATCTTATTTACACGTTCTTATTGTGCATGATTTATCAGAGCATATTATTTCAAAGAAAAAAACTTTCATCACAATGTACTAACTTGCTCTCCTTTCCTATTTGGCTAATGTCACCAAGCATTCCTTTAATTACACCAACTTAAAAATAAATAAGATCACGCCCCGCCATTCATTTTTGTTTTTCACTTCAATTTACTACAATTCAATTTGTTTTCTAGTTCATTGAAATTATTTTTCAGATGTATTTATTTATTTATTTATTTTTAAATCAAACTTGAAAGAGAAATATGAACCAAGTCAGTTCAACTCGTGGATTTTAAAAATAAAAATTTATAACAAATGACTCACTGCTAGAAAACAGCTGATCTACTGTCAAAATACAAAAAAAAAAAAAAAAAGCACTTTACGTTAGTCATTCCCCTGCACAGGTGAAATATCAAGGCTTTTACAGCATGTTTTTGTCCTCTTTTACCCATCTAATTGCCCCATCACTCAGTGCTTCGTATAGTTACATCCTCCGAGCCGAAAGCCTCCTTTAGTTACAGATATTTCTTCGACAGTTATGGCCACATGGAGAGCTCACAGGTCAAAAAGCACAGTGGTTGGCCTTAAATTTCTGGCCAGCAGGGCAAAGCAATGGAGCCGGTGCAAAGAGGAGGGTCTGGCGCATAGAGATAAAGCCACAAGCGATAAGAGCTGGTCAGAGCGCTACAGGGACATTAATGCTGCATCACATACATAGATCAGCTGTTACTGCTTCTGCTGACAGAACCGATCCTTCCAGACTCATGGTTTGGGCCTCAATCAGCATATGTGTGCTTGAAGAGAGGGACTGTTAAGGGAAAACTGATAAGACTGAGCAAACCAGACTAATTCTTGAGTACTTGGACAAATACTGTTTGACTGTGAATTTCAGTTGCAAAACTGCCAAGATCAATGAGTCCATCAATTAGTGTAAGGAACTGCATGGGAAAGCCTGATGACAAACCCAGAACATCTTACTTCCCAATGAAGAATCGACAAATGTGTTTGTGAGACATAATTAACTTTAATAACAGTACAATGTTGAACTAAATAAGGTTAGCTGGGTCAAGGTGTTTATCAGTTCCCTGTGCAGTTCAAATTACTCATACAATACTTTCCATTATGTAGAAAAATTGAGTCTGGCAGTTTTTAAAAAAAACTGTTAATGTGCATCCGGGCACTACTGCACAGTTTCTTTGTTTTGGATTTACTGCACAATATAGCGATCACATCCTTATTTAATACTGACAAACTATACATTATTAGAAAGGTCGAAGACTCAAGCTTCAATGGTTGCTACATGTCATATTTTTTATTTCTAATAAAGGTTTACAATAGAAATCTTTTCACCCACCTAATTTGTTTCAAGAGTACACATCAAAACATGCAACAATCAATAACTTCCATTATGTGATCACAAAGCACATGCCCGTCCAATCTTGCAACCTCCTGCATAGTAGCAGCTGTAAAACAACATTCTGTTAAAAGAATAATGTTTACATGTCAGGGAATATATCTGTCAGCACAATGATGGCACTTTATTGCGTTTGTAAACATTTGCTTCCAGGAAATTCATCAAAACATAAAAAAAGCAGCGGATGCAATTTACAATCCATATATCCAATTGTAAAAATGTATGGTTGTCAATCGAATACACAATGTAGTGAATTAAATACATGATATGACAAATTAATCAAACGAGTTACATATAATCAGTATTTGCATAGAAAATTCCACAAATCGAAGGTTGAATTTGTCAAACGTTGCACTAAATTGATGTTTTGGCTGTTGTTTTTTAGCCTTTTTAAGACACCATATAAAGTTAAAAGCATTTTAGCTTTGAGAAATATCTTTGGAGATCCCTGCATTCTGTTTTATTCAATTGCACTCCGAACTACAGGAGCATGTCCCCTGTAAACGGCTTCTTAATCATTCTGTGATATCTGTTAGCTGCTGGGCCTGTGTTGACAGCACATTTGCAAAAACACAAAGGTTATGCCCCCTGCTGAAAATTCCAGCTTTGCTGGTCACCGGCATTGGGTATGTTTTGCATGCTGGGAGCAGCATGGGATGCTGCTGCTAGTTTGCTGGTCCCCAGCATGGGAAACGGGAGCGCTGGTTGGACCAGCTATACTAGTTTAGTTTTGACTGCTGGGTCCACCAGCTAGACCAGCATAAACCAGCCTGGACCAGTATGGACTGTTCAGCAGGGACATCCAGCTTGAATTTCTCCGACAGTGCAAATTTAGGGTGGCATGTTTAATTGCATGATTTTTTTTTGAGGTGTGTTATTTTATAAATATCAAATTGCCCTAACTTGACACATTAAAACTTGCAACTAAATGTGTAAAGCAGACTTACCATGAATTAATCTTATTAAACTAGACTTTCCTTCAGGTATGGCTATGAACTTCTACAGCAGCCCTTTTTTTTTTCTATAAAAGACTCTTTCGGTTTCATCAGCACCTTAAGGCTAAAAATTGGAAATTTAAGAAATATCCATTCGTCTTGTTTGGGAATGCATAATAAATTCACAAGTGCAAGAAAAAAAAAATGTAATATTCATGTTCAATGATTTCAAACTAATTTACTGTGGACCAGATAAGCGTGTTGTTCCATATTATAATGCTAGATTTCTCTTGCCCAAAGGTCAAACCATAAATTACACTAAAATTAGCCCAGCAGTCTTCCATTATCTTTCCCGGCATGAAACTTTTCTCCCCTGTAGAACTCAGGGTGACCTTCCTTCCTGATTGTTCCCTGATGCCTTTTTTAATATTCTTCTTTCGCCGTTCAGCTTCCATTTCCGTCCTAATATTTCCTTACACAGTCATATGCTTCCAGATGTATTTATACTCTTTACCATCTGTTGAGCATTTGGTGGCGGTCGACGGTTCTTGGCCGGCAAGCATCCTCAGAGACGGTTAGGCGACTGACCAGCTTTGTTTTGATATGGTAGTGTTTAGATGAATAAATTCGCCATATTGGCAATCTGGGCGGCTCTCCCTCTTTCTGATATTAAAAATGATTACAAGTATAAAGCAGGCCAAGAAAAGGATTTGCAGAAAGACTTCTGGTCATTCATCACTGAGAAAGTGTAGTTTTTCACCTGCAATGATTTGGACTTTAAAGCGAATCCAAAAGGTTAACCAACTGAACACATACAGGAAATAATTGCGAGTTGCAGATAGCTTCAACATTAATTTCTAATAAAGGTCGAGAGACTCTCAGAGAGACTGATTAAATGGTGGTATAAGCATATAGAACTGTTTGCCAAGGTAAGACGGTAGCTGAATTATTATTATTATTTTTTTTTTGTTTTTCCCTGTGTGTCTGGCAACCTTGACAAGCTCTGCCCTTTTATTCTGTCATATTTTTTCTATATGTAATTGTATTTTATTTAAAACCAACAGGCAAATGTTAAAATGTTAATGATACAGCAAACCCTGAGAAAAGTAATACTGTTGTAATGGAAATTAGGAGAGCGGGTTTATTGTACTTGCTTCTGGCTTCTACCGGAGAAGAATGATTAACGAGGTAACTGCCATCTGCAAACTTGTGTCTCTCAATTAGATATGATTTTATTGTTTATATTTTGTTTATAAAAAAGAATTTGGGTGATCTTCTTTCTCAGTACTCCAATTTTGTGGCATGTTTGTGACATTGTGAGGGCTCTGACATGATCAGGAGAAGTAAAATAATCGCAAAGACACCACACAATTGAGGATTTTTTGCACAAAAAGTGTCAAATTGGGCCCAAAATCGGACTTAAAATCTTCAAGTGTGTGGAGAGCCGAAGATTCGCAAAAAAAAAAAAAATTCTATTTTCTATCATTATTTTTATATTGGCTTCAAACTCCTTAAAACTTAACTTACAGTACTTTAAGACATGAGTCAACTTTATAATGAAATTTTAACTGAAAGGTTAAATTAGATTCTCAAGACAAGGATATGTTTCATAAATGTCAGGTTGGAGTTTATTGTGGCAGTTGCATTGTTTTTTGTTTTTTTTTTCAGTAGCACTATTTCGATAGTCCACATTCTACAAACTATGAGTAACTTTGCAACTACATGTCAACTAACTCTCATTAGAGTATTAGACTGATGTCTGCTTAATGTCTACTAACACTTTATGGTGATGCTCCCCCAGCAGACATTCTACTGACTATAAGTAACTTTGCATCTACTTCAACTTATTCTACTAGTGATACTCTAATGAGAGTTAGCCGACATGCAGTTGCAAAGCTACTTATAGTTAAAATGTCTAAAGTGGATCATCGAAATAAAGTGTAACATTTTTTCTAGCTGATCTGACCCTTAAGAATACTTCAGATGGTACAACCTAAGGCATTCGGGCTCTTTCCATCATATTTATTTATTAATTATTTATAACAAAAACTAGTTGATTAGACAATACCAAATAAAGCACATTTAGGTTACCTGACAGAACATTTTTACTGTGTTTAAATACAGCTACAGAACTAATATGTGTATCATTCTTCTAGGCTAAAATGGACTGTTTTTGTTTGCATGGGTAAACGCACAAATGTCACATTTACACATTTTTTAGGTTAGTCCTAATATAAATATGAATATAAAGTACTGCAGATAAACAATGCATAATGTATTTAAAAAACAATCATACAAACTCAAGTTTTATGATCTGTTTCACACTTTTGTGCGAATAATTGCAAATTATCTAGGCCTACTGAAAAATCTTCTTATGACTTTAAATTAAATTAGTTTGAATCACCCACAGAATTATTACTTCATCCCAAATCTGCCTTCAAATCTGTTCTACGCTCCATCTTAACACAGAGGCACTGGTTTATGATAGCAGCAGGCCATTAAAGTGATGTGTACTGAATTTCATTAAGTTAAGTTCTCCATCAAGAGACATATTCTTATGTGTAGCGCCCATCTGTCTGCAGGTCCAGACACGCTGAACACTGTACTTAAACCAACCCACCTGAGAGCCCTGTTCAGTGACTGAACCAATAACAGCCCTTCATTCCAGACCTGGCAATTAAGAGACAGATCCCAGACCCCTGCCACAGGGAGATTACTGCAAGATTTCCAGAACTAGAACACTATCTGTGTAAATGATACATGTGCAAACACAATTACTTACCTTTCCACTGACTATGTTTTAGATGAAGCTAATTAGTGGTGTTTGCTATAAGGAAAGCATCAGTATTACTATTGCAATCACTTTTGCTCATGCTTCAGGTAAAGTGGTTGTAATAACCTCTAGCCTGAAGTATTAAACGTCGGCGCTTTTGTATGGACATGAATGATACCTCACCTTCTGATCTGTTGAGGAAGCATACTAATCTTGTAAATTACTAAACATATAGTTTTTACTTGGCAAATGATACAATTGGAGGTAAAACATAATGGGGGAATTAGACTTCCTAGCAACCAACCAGAACACTCTAGCAATCACTTAAGCCTCGTTCAGTCCAAATCAGATTTTTGTGCATATCTGATTGGAACTAAAAAAAAAAAAAAAATAACATGAAATATGATTTGAGCTAAATTCATATGTGGTTTAAAATCCTAATCACATTTCGGGAAATCTGTTTTAGTCTGATCATTGTATTTGGATTTTGTGTGGTTTATGTCATTTTCTCATGCAACGTAAAATGTAAACATGTCAGATGTTGTATAGGACACAAGACATAGTAGTCCAGCATGGTGGCTTCATATTGTCATGTTGTAAACAAGACAAACCCTTATCGCAAACTCCTCCAAGTTGCTGTTGTTGTTTTTTTTGGCGTATGCCTTCCAATGCAACGTCATTGCCATAGAAACCAATGCAGATATTCTGGAAAACGAAAGAGAGCCACAGGATGCACAAATTGGATTTGGACAGTTGTGATGCTCGGTATGGAAAGTCAATCATTTAGATCAGATTCAAATCGGATACACAAATAATCAGATTTGGACTGCCAGTGTGAACATAGCCTTAGTGATGCCCTAATCCTGTTTCTGGAGCTCTGGGCTGCTTCTGAAAGCTTGAAAATTCTGCCTTCAGAGGATGGATTCCATGGTAGGGTGGTATAGCTTCATGGTAGCTTCACTTTCTGTCTCCTGAGATCCCTGCATCTGATCGATTTTTGAAGGTAGCATAGATGTATCCTTCACTGTCTTTGATACCCAACATTCCTGTGCGTTCCATTCTGTGGCAGTTACTGTATGCTAAAAAACAAAAATGGCGTCTGAATGGTATGGTTGGTTGTCAGTTTGTGGGTAAATGTATGTTTTTGACCAACGTTTTCCACTTTTGATGTACAAACCCGATTTCCAAAAAAAGTTGGGACACTGTACAAATTGTGAATTAAAACAGAATGCAATGATGTGGAAGTTTCAAATTTCAATATTTTATTCAGAATACAACATAGATGACATATCAAATGTTTAAACTGAGAAAATGTTTAATTTTAAGGGAATAATGAGTTGATTTTAAATTTCATGGCATCAACACATCTCAAAAAAGTTGGGACAAGACCATGTTTACCACTATGTGGCATCCCCTCTTCTTTTTATAACAGTCTGCAAACATCTGGGAACTGAGCAGACAAGTAGCTCAAGTTTAGGAATAGGAATGTTGTCCCATTCTTGTCTAATACAGGCTTCTAGTTGCTCAACTGTCTTAGGTCTTCTTTGTTGCATCTTCCTCTTTATGATTCGCCAACTGTTTTCTATGGGTAAAAGATCTGGATTGCAGGCTGGCCATTTCAGTATCCGGATCCTTCTTCTACGCAGCCATGATGTTGTAATTGATGCAGTATGTGGTCTGGCATTGTCATGTTGGAAAATGCAAGGTCTTCCCTGAAAGAGACGATGTCTGGATGGGAGCATATGTTGTTCTAGAACTTGGATATACCTTTCAGCATTGATGGTGCCTTTCCAGATGTGTAAGCTGCCCATGCCACACGCACTCATGCAACCCCATACCATCAGAGATGCAGGCTTCTGAACTGAGCGCTGATAACAACTTGGGTTGTCCTTGTCCTCTTTAGTCCAGATGACATGGCGTCCCAGTTTTCCAAAAAGAACTTCACAATTTGATTCGTCTGACCACAGAACAGATTTCCACTTTGTCCATTTTAAATGAGCCTTGGCCCAGAGAAAACGCCTGTGCTTCTGGATCATGTTTAGATATGGCTTCTTTTTTGACCTATAGAGTTTTAGCCGGCAACGGCTAATGGGCGGTGGATTGTGTTCACCGACAATGGTTTCTGGAAGTATTCCTGAGCCCATGTTGTGATTTCCATTACAGTAGCATTCCTGTATGTGATGCAGTGCCGTCTAAGGGCCCGAAGATCACAGGCATCCAGTATGGTTTTCCGGCCTTGACCCTTACGCACAGAGATTGTTCCAGATTCTCTGAATATTTGGATGATATTATGCACTATAGATGATGAGAACTTCAAACTCTTTGCAATTTTTCTGTGAGAAATTCCTTTCTGATATTGCTCCACTATTTTTCGCCACAGCATAGGGGGAATTGGTGATCCTCTGCCCATTTTGACTTCTGAAAGACTCTGCCACTCTGAGAGGCGCTTTTTATACCCAATCATGTTGCCAATTGACCTAATAAGTTGCAAATTGGTCCTCCAGCTGTTCCTTATATGTACATTTAACTTTTCCAGCCTCTTATTGCTACCTGTCCCAACTTTTTTGGAATGCGTAGCTCTCATGATATCCAAAATGAGCCAATATTTGGCATGACATTTCAAAATGTCCCATTTTCAACATTTGATATGTCATCTATATTCTATTGTGAATAAAATATAAGTTTATGAGATTTGTAAATTATTGCATTCCTTTTTTATTCACACTTTGTACAGTGTCCCAACTTTTTTGGAATCGGGTTTGTAATTTAAGCAAGAAATTAGTATTGTGGTAATTAAATATTGTATATGTAGATCATTAAACCATTACGCTGCCTCAGAAGTCTGTCTGAAATTAGTTCCATGAGGCACCTTCAGCACAAAACACTGCTTGCAAGACAAATCAGCTGCCTAAGCTTTCGGACGCAGCCCAACCTTCCTGCAGAGTTCAGATCCAACACTAATCAAACACACCTGTCTGTAATTATCAAGTGCTCCTGCGGATGTTAATTATCTGGTTCAGGGTAGGTTTACACGGCAACAATTTACTAAAAACTTTCTTTGTATAGATAACAACATTATAAAAAGAACCCCATTCACATGGATCATTGAAAATGACTAAAAACACTGTTTTATGCATGCCAGGCCAGTAGTTGCCGATGTCACTTTAAAAAGAAACACAACATGCCTAGGCATATACGCATTCTTTACAGAGCACTCGAGCATGCCTATAGACTAAACACAAAATACGCATGTGCACGGTCAACGCCATCACCGTTTTCACAGATTCACGATGTTGTATTTTACACGAAGAAGAAAATCTTATTATTTTCAAAAACATGCACTTTGGAACCCGCTCTCAAAAGTTTACGTTTTCAGGTCCCCAAAACACCATTGTAAATGAACCACCAAAACACATAGAAAGTTTTCCGTTTTTAGTTGAAAAAGGTGTCGTGTAAACGGCCCCTCAGTTGTGTTCAGAGTTGGAGCAGAACTTGCATTATATATATATATTATATATAAGTAATGCATAACTCACATTTTGTGCAAGAAATGTAAAAATAAATGTATAAATAAAATGAAAAAATAGTGAGAACTCAGTGCCTCTTTTTTTTTTACCAGAGTGAAAAATATGATGTTGATGTCTACTGCATTTTAAATAAGTTTAATTAAATTATAAATAAATAAATAAAAAATAAAAATAATTCATTTAAATTATTTTTAAAATAATATTATAGAATTACTGTAAATAATTTATAATAGAAATAATTTAGAATAATTAATTATCATAAAGTGGGCCCAGTCCCTTGCTTAAAAACAACTAACAAGAGTCCAAACCATAACCCTAAAATGTTTGTTACAATTTGAGACGCAATTTGATCTGTATCCACCATTTTTCAAATTTCATGTCAAATCCAACTAACGTCTAGGAATAATTATGAGCAACATGAGAGCGGGTGGATGACGAACTGGAGAAGGTGTGACTTTGATTTTAAATACGTGATTTCTGCCACAAAGTTTTAGAACACAATTATAAAAATTGGTTATCAAAGATTTTTGAAATCCAGCTGGCTCAGAAATGTGAAGAAGCATGTGACACTTCCGCCTGTGCTGTCACTCTGTGGTTGGCCAGGAGCTAGACACCTCAAAAC
This sequence comes from Chanodichthys erythropterus, assembly GCF_024489055.1. Taxonomy (NCBI): domain Eukaryota; kingdom Metazoa; phylum Chordata; class Actinopteri; order Cypriniformes; family Xenocyprididae; genus Chanodichthys; species Chanodichthys erythropterus. The sequence continues at coordinate 8,257,928 of NC_090241.1, read as the reverse complement.
ACTGGACATAATTTAAGGTAAGAAGGAGGGATGGGAGATTGAATATTTTAATGCGACCTAGAGAGTGAACTGTTGAACTCATTATTCCCTTCGACTGTTCCTTTCCCCTAAAATACATAAGAACGTGCAAAAGGGTCCTGCAATAAAGGAAAAACACAGGTCTGCAGTATATTACTGAAAGTACACATGCAGCAGTGAGCTGGTAAACAGAAAGCATCACTACATTTCCACCATTTCACTTCATCGACTGAGTTACTTCCTGCGTGTGCAGTGTTAGCAAGTGCAAGACTTGTAATTGTAACTTTTCAGAACTCTTCAGAACATATACTCTACCTCCATCTCCATCAGCCCACGTGCCAAACACACCCACACCCCCAGCGTTGATGGAAGACATCTGTGTTGCACCACCTTCAGCTACATCTGCATATTTATGCTAAACAGTGCTCCATCAGGTGTGATGCTGCCGAACTCGCCTCCTACGTAATGAATGTGAACTTTTACCTTCTCAAATTCCTTCCTTCCATATTTTGTCCTACTGTTACCATAGCTACTCCTCAACATCTTTCAGGAGAAGTGTCTTTTGAATGACTGTCAGTAGTGAATGTGCAAGAAAAGCATTGCTATACTACATGGCAAGTAAGAGCTTTTTAGTGCAGTGGTCTTACTGTGCAGTGACGGACCGCCGCAGCATGCTGTAAGTTGTCACCGCTGGATCCTGAAACTTCAAAACATCTTTATTTTGTGCTTTAGGGGTTTGGGTCACAGACGAATTCATGTCAAATGCTTTGTTCTTAGATCTCTCTATAACTCATCCTTAACTACAGTGCTTCAGTAAGGAACCTATTCCACTATCAGTCTCCTAGATTCCTCTTAAAGGTACAGTTCACCTAAAAATGTAAATTCTGTCATCATCTCACCCTCATGTTGTTCCAATCCTCCATGTTTTGTGTGTCCTTTGAATAACTATACTATTACTCATCAGAGATATTTATGATTTTTTATGATAGATTTTTATGCCTATTTTATTATATAGCTCAGAAATATAGTATTACCTGTAACGCATTTCAGTTACTTGCATTTTACTTTTATATTATCAAGAGACTATGTATGGGCTTAAAGCACAGTAAAACTATATTATTACAATTTAAAATAATTGTTTTCTGTTTGAATATGTATTAAAAAAAGTTATTCCTGTGATGCAAATCTTAATTTTCAGCATCATTACTCCAGTCTTCAGTGTCACATGATCCTTCAGAAATCATTATAATTTGCTGATTTGCTGCTCATTAAACATTTATTATTATTATCATCAACATTGAAAACAGTTGTGTACCTTTTTTCCTAGCTATCTAAGGTTTTGTAACATTACACTACCTTTCAAATGTTTGGGGTCAGTAGGACTTTGTTTTTTTTTTTTTTTTTGAAAGAAAAAAAAAACTTTTATTCAGCAAGGGTTGCATTGAATAGATCAAAAGTGACAGTAAAGACATTTATAATGTTACAAAATATTTATTTCAGATAAATGATGTTCATTTGGACTTTCTTTTCATCAAAGCGGGAAAAAAAGTACACAATGTTTTCAACATCGATGATAATAATAAATGTTTCTTGAGCAGCAAATCAGCATAATCAAATGATTTCTGAAGGATTATCTGTCAATGAAGACTGGAGTAATAATGCTGAAAATTTAGCTTAACCAACACAGGAATAAATTACATTTTAAAATATATTCATATGGAAAACAGTTATTTTAAATTGTAATAATATTTCACAATATCACAGTTTTTACTGGATTTCAAATAAATGCAGCCTTGGTGAGAAATCAGTCTACTGAAACTCTCCTTGGGAACATAATGCATTAAATGCATTCAAATCATTGCAGTTTTCACAATGTTGCTTAATTTTCTATCTTCATCAAAATCATTGTGAATTGTGTATATTATACAGGGTTGTAGAAAGTGCTCTTCTCCACAACAGGAAGTGGATGTGGAAGTACATACACCAAAGTAGAAGTAAAGGGCCAAAGAGTATGACTGAACAGGCTTGAATGTGTCATATTGCTCTCCAAGACAACTAATACATCATGTCATGTCCCTACATAATGTCTCCATTAAAATCATCCTAATTCAATCTCTAAGTCATAAGGAGACATACTCATTTCTCTACATGTGGTCCTTTTAGGGACAAGCAATACGGCAAGAGCTCCAAATGAGATCCCCAGCCACACACTAGTTACCAATTGTACAAAACTGATTTCATTACTCCCTGAGTTGATTGCAGATAACCATGTTAAGGATGATAACGGTGCCATGAAAATTCCATCATTGAAATAAAGCCAGAGAGAGATGAAGATGGGGAAAGAAGATGGAAGAGTAAGCAGTGACCATAAGAAATAAACAACCGAACACTTGTAGATTCAAAGACTCGCACTGATGTCAGATGGACTGAAGTAATGCCTAAAGACATGGCAGACAGAAAATTAAACTAATATAATGAGACAGACGGAGAAATAAATGAAGTCAAATATATGACTCACACTCTGTCACAACAAACATCCAGATAATGGAGAGACAGAGAAATATAATAATGCATGGTCAAATATTATTAGAGATGAAAGTCTGCAGGTTGTTTTCCTCCAGGGATTTTATGATGTATAATGACACTTAAAGTTACCTTTAAAGTGAGTGTCTTGTAGACAACAAATATTAACAAAAATACAAAGGAATGGTCAAAATGTCTTTATATTTCATAAAGATTGTCATATAGTTATATTGAATTGATATTAAGTACTGTAGCCCTAGTCATTAATCCTGAAAAAGGTTAAACATTTTCAATAAATTATGCAGATTAAACTGATGCAGATTAAAGTCCACATTATTCTGTTTTTATTTTTGTATCAATTTGAGTGAATTTGTATATATATATATATATATATATATATATATATATATATATATATATATATATATATATATATATATATATTATATATATATATATATATATATGTGTGTGTGTGTTTTTACAATTTTACATAAATTATTCTTTTCAAAAAAATCCTAAAATGTATTTATTAAATGAGAACAAATGTGGTATTAGACTCTCTTGTAAAAACTGTAAAATGTAAAATAAATATGTTGAGCACTACTAGAAAAAAAATATGTAGCAGCCACTTAAAATAATTTGTAAGCAAAACACTGGCTAAAGCAGAGCTGTTGGGCTCCAATTGCAAAATGAATTCAGTATGAAGCAAACTTGACCGGTCTAATTTCTAAAAGAAAAAGAAAAAAAGGCAATTTCATATATCAAGCAGTGGCTTGCACAGAAAAAGCCAGAAGGCCATGGGAGACTGTCACAAATTGAAAGTGAAATCATACCGGGCTCAAATAAAAAAATATTCCAAGTTAATTGAATGTAGCAGCAGGTATCAATACTTTCGCAGATTACTAATGAAGTCTTACAGGAAAACTAGGGGGGAAGACGGAGTGAGTGATGAGTAGTGACTGATTATATTTCCCCATCCACACTCTCTTTATTCATTCATTTTCTTGTTTCTGAGACACATTCTCCATATATCTTTAAGGTTTTTTTTTTTATTTTTTTTTTATTTTAATTGCATCACAGACAAAATACCAAGACAAGCTATGTGTGTTTCTGTTTGTTAAATACCCTTATGAATTGCATAGTGTAATGCAACCAAACCCTGACCCTATATAGTGAGTAAATGTAGGTACATAAATGTATAATTAAATTGTAACAAGGACACCTTAAAGGGTTAGTTCACCCAAAAATGAAAATTCATTACTTACTCACCCTCATGTCATTCCACACCCGTAAGACCTTCGTTCATCTTCAGAACACAAATTAAGATATTTTTGATGAAATCCTAGAGCTGTCTGACTCCATAGTCACCTAGTTTGCCAAATAATTTTGTTAGATAAATATCTTAACCAAGTTTAGTGTTTTGTTCTTACTTCATATTTAAAATATTGTAAAAATATATACAATATTTTCCTCATATTTTGATGGTTTAATCAAGGTAATTAAAAACAAATATCCTCTCTGAACATCAAATCTGGCCACTACTGTACTTTTGATTTTATAGACCACCACTTATAAGGTTGGGGAATGGAAAGAGAAATCATTTGTGTGAACTTTCATGGAAGTCTGTGAAAGGGTCAGTGCTCTATAGAAGATGTTGCTGTGGGTTGCTCATGTTTTTTAATATAATTTTTCTATAATATCACTTTCCATTCCTTGTACATCTTTACAGTTATTCTGCACTGCATTGTGCACATGCTTGAGGATATTGTTGCCCAGGGAGACACTCAAAGCTACACAGAGACCATGCCCTCAAACTGAGGATTGGCAAGCAGATGCTGAAAAATTGCTCACCTTGAAGAACAGTTGTTCTTAATCAGATAAGCAGAAAAAAATGATTGGCATTTTTATTTATTTATTTATTTATTTTTAATAATTTGCCCAGTAACATAAATCAGAACTAGAAACATGTCTCAATCTTTTTGCTGAAATAAATAAAAGTGTACTTGCTTAAAAGTCATGATAAATCAAGGAAAAATCAAGGTAAATATCACAGAACATCTTTATTGTGCACCATTTGTGAACAAGCTGTTTAAACAAATAATGCAAAAAATAATTAAATTCTTTTTTTATTTTTGTGTACAATATTTAGAATGCTTAGAATGATAGTCTGGAAATAAGAAACATGTCTTTTTGTTCCACATCTAAACCACCACTGGGATGTGGTGGAGAAGACACTGGAACTGTGTGTGAAAAGTGTTTTAAGAGAGTTTATTTCCTAGAAGTACATAGGGTCAAAAGTGCCCATACTTGAAATAACACCCTGTAATGTTTCTTTAAAATATGCATATTTTAGTTTATTGTATGAGCTATAGGGCAATGATTGTGATCGAAGTAAATCAAATGAAATGCTACATCTCTGATTAATTTCTATCACTGCGTTCAAAATAGGATCCTTCCCTACTATATGTCCGAAAACATAAGGTGCATCTCAATTTGTGTACTTATGCCCTATTCTGTGATGTTTTGTAGTATAAATACTTTAAGTAGTGTGTTCACACTGAAAATCCAAATAGAAAAAGTACACTTTAAATACCAGATGATGCACTTAAAGGGTTAGTTCACCCAAAAATGAAAATTCTGTCATTTATTACTCACGCTCATGCTGTTCCACACCCGTAAGACCTTCATTATTCTAAATTGAGATATTTTTGTTGAAATCCGATGGCTCTGTGAGGTCTGCATAGGGAGCAATGACATTTCATCTCTCAAGATCCATAAAGGTACTAAAAACATATTTAAATCAGTTCATGTGAGTACAGTGGTTCAATATTAATATTCTAAATCGATGAGAATATTTTTGGTGCGCCAAAAAAAAACAAAAAAAAAAAAAAAACGAATTATATAGTGATGGCCGATTTCAAAACATAATGAATCAGTGTGTCAAATCCACAGTTCGGAGCGCCAAAGTCACCTGATTTCAGCAGTTTGGCGGTTTGACACACAATGATTAAATACGCTGATTCATAACGCTCCGAATCTTGCACTCAACTGTCACAGCTTTAATAGCTTGTTTGCAATCACATGATTCTGATGACTTGTGAAATTCAGATGGAGGTCAGGAAGTGATAATTGGAATGGATGAGATGGAGGAAAGTCCGTACTGTGCTGGTTTATAAAGGTATAAACAGAAAATCATCTTTATGATCCTTATATTATGAAGAGGAGTGATTTTTCTACTGAATTGAAAATTTGCCTGCCATCGAGGTGGTAAATATAGAGAATGTGAAGTTGCCATCACGCCATGTCAAGTTCTGGTCTGGATTCGGGCAGTTTTTAGATTTTCTGTCGTAATTGTGAAAAATGTCGGCATTGTAGGTCATTTATGCTGAATCGAGAATTGCAATAGGAACTCACATCATCATTCAGGGAAAAAACTGGATGGTGTAATACAATTTTTGCCTTTTTCTACGTGTAAAACATTAAGGGAAGCAGGTTGAAGAGGTGACGGGAAGACAGCGTATAGAAAATCTGATAATGTCACTGATTAAACCCACTGCCTATCACTCAATTAAATAATAATTTTGTTGAGTGTTTTTGAAAGTTTTGTATTTTGCTTGGTTTAATATTTAAAGGTGCAATATGTAAGATTTCTGTCCGCTAGAGGTCGCTAGAGGCCTATTTAAAACAAGGCATAGCTTGATTACACCAAGTTTGAGCATGGAATCTTGGGACATGTGGTCTTCACATCACAGCCGGTGGAAACAATCAGGATAGGACTCAAGAAGAAATCATGTTCATGGATGCGATTATTAACGTTATTGTAGTATGAAGCAAAGCAGTTTCCGCTTCCGCTTTTCCAGTCATGAGTATGAGGTAACACAGCTCTTTTTATCATATTAGATACATTTGAGTGTGTTGAAAATGTTATAATGTTACTCTGTGTGTTCGCTCAGTGGCTGCTGTAAGACACCTGTTGCACACTGAAGTAAAATAGATCGATTTTAGAATATCACATTAAATGCTGGATGGCTTGTGCTGATAAATGGCATAAATGACTGTTACTAAAAATAAAGCTGCATCTGATTATGCTATGTTGACAAAATAGTGTTTTTCTCCGAGGCATGGTTAAAGCACGGTACTCGTTAAGAAAATTAGATTTAAACAATAAGACTGAACGTGTTGAAACAATTAGTTTTCTGTCTATAAATGTAACCAAACAGTTGTTCCATTGGAAACAAGGGTAACACGAGTATGACACTATTGACAGGCGACTCTTCACACGTCCCGGAGCCTTGGTTAAAATTGCAATTTTCTCACGATTTACAAATAGTTGGAAACATTTGGGATATTGCAAGTACTCAAGTGAACAAAATATATATCACTGGCCTGGTGGATTTTTTATATTTTACTGCAATAATCTTACATATTTCACCTTTAACATTACGTTTGCGAGTATGAGTCTCACTCGGCTTGTTAATGAGCATAACTTGCACACAGCCACTTCAGACCTGTTCACAAACTTCTATGGTTTGATTTTGGTTGTCATTTGTTTAAATAAATACAGTGTTACAAAGACAACATCAAAACAATAAAAGCTCCTTGTGGTTTCTTGGTTTGATCAATTTGAGCAACCATAAACAACGCAAAACATAGGAGTTTGTGATAGCGATACCTATATAGAAAAATCACTTCCTGCCCTCCAGCTGCATTTCGCACCACAATGACGTCATGCGCAAACAACCTATTACATAGCAGAGGGGGAGGGGCTATCAAACTCTGATCTTGAATGACAAAATATCCTTATAAAATTCATACACTACAAGGTTGAGTACATATAAGTGCATAGTGTATTGCGTCATTTGGAACACAACTATAGCATTCGAAAACAGTAGTTGAAAAGTACTCAGATGTCCTACTATCCCATGAGGCCAGGATGCTGGTAGGTCAAGTGAGAGTAAGAGCATAACAGATGCAGTATGTCCAAATTTCATTCACACTACCCACATTCATACTATATAGAATGTACTTTTTGTGAAGCAAGTTCAAATTCAAATGTAGTGCCTACTCAGAATGCAATTTCGTATGCACCACATGTTCAAATGTTGCTATTTTAAAAACGAACGACTGGTTAAAGTTCTCGCATGTTTAGTCCCATGTCTCGAGAGTCAGTGTTGGGTCACCAGAGCTTTAAAAGAGCAACCAATGAGCAATAAAATGCTCCTGCGGCAGTGTATCTGTGTGTGCGCTCCTATTTATCCCCGAAATAAAGCAAAATCAGGGTTTGAAACTAGATCACTTAGTACACAATAAGCAAAATGTGTCATTGCCTGCCCAGACACTAACATCAGATAATTAGCATGTGCAATATCATACTGACAATAAAGCACAGAAAAATGACACGAAGCCACTTAATTGCAAAGCTGCAAACAGACATCGCCACCGCTGCCTCTTCGCCTCTCATCTGCATACTCTAATCTCTGGGTATTTTCATTCAAGTACGCTGCCACCTTATTGGCACCTAATGTGTTTTTAACACACAAAGTAATGATGCCGCCTGCTCTGCAATCTGTTTCCACGAGTGACTGGCCAAGACACAGTATCTGTAAGCGCCTGTTCTTGTCCCTGCGCTGTTTAATGGAGACAGATGCATTTTTATTGCAGCTTTTGCAGCTTTGCTTTCCTGGGACGCGTCAGCTGGGCTGAGCAAAAGGGAAGGGAAAAAAGAAAAAAGATGATTCTCTCCTTGAAGCGAGGAGGAGGAAAGGGGGAATTTGCTAATTGGATTAGGTCCTCCCTGACTCAGTGTAGTAAATAATAATCTGCTGTCTGGTACAAACCAATGCCCTTGAGCTGCATAAACACACACAGCCTCAAATGAGTGGAAAAACGAATTACTGTTCAGCATTTGTGATACAGTGTGACCAGAAATGAGCCAACGTGTGTGCTCCGCACAAATGCATGTACACACACGCACGGTGTAAGACACAAAGGACTGTGTTCCATAACGCTCTGTTAATAATTCCTCAAAAGAATGGTGCATTTATTGCAATCCTGGTGCTTGCATTGCAATTATAGTTTTCACACTTTTTTTATCCATTCAGTAAGTCTTGAGTTATCCATTCTTACTTGAATTTTACACTTTCTGAAGAAATTATGCTATATGTTTTTAGCAGATCGCTAATAGGGCTGCACAGTTAATCGAAGTAAAACCAAATTTGTGATATAGCTTAGTGCGATTAACAAATCGCAAGGGCAGCGATTCAATTAAAAGAAAATAGGCACTGTGTGCAGCGCGGCACTGTGTTCAATTATCAGCTGGTGTATTCAGTGTCTCTAAGTGGCTCGTACTCTGAGTTTGGGTCGTTTATAAATGTGCATTTGGGAGTGCAACATGTGACAACCATCTTCCACACTTTTAATGAGAAGCACTCATCTACCGACAGGTGTCAGCAAGAAAGAAGCTTCATGGGCTCCCTGCTGTTCCCTTTTTAAAATTTCATAATTTGCATTTAATTGCATGCCATTTAGCAACACAAAGTCATCCAGTTTTATTAATATGACATTCTAATGTCGATCTAGATTACTGCAAATTGCAAGTCTCTTTTACCAGCCATTGAGCTAACACACAGAGTGACATTATAACATAACTTTCAACACACTCAAACATATTTAGCATAATTGTTTTAAAGGTGCCATCGAACGTTTTTTTACAAGATGTAAAATAAGTCTAAGGTGTCCCCTGAATGTGTCTGTGAAGTTTCAGCTCAAAATACCCCATAGATTTTTTTTTATTAATTTTTTTAACTGCCTATTTTGGGGCATGTTGATGCGTTGATTCAGGTTGCGGCCCCTTTAAATGCTCACGCTCCCCGCCCACGGAGCTTGCGCTTGCCTTAAACAGTGCATAAACAAAGTTTACACTGCTAATATAACCCTCAAAATGGATCTTTACAAAGTGTTCGTCACGTATGCTGCATGCACGCATCGGATTATGTGAGTATAGTATTTATTTGGATGTTTACATTTGATCCTGAATGAATTTGAGGCTGTGATCCGTGGCTAATGGGCTAATGCTACACTGTTGGAGAGATTTATAAAGAATGAAGTTGTGTTTATGAATTATACAGACAGCAAGTGTTTAAAAATGAAAATAACGACGACTCTCCATGAATACAATAAGAAACAATGGTAACCTTAACCACATTTAACAGTACATTAGCAACATGCTAACGAAACATTTAGAAAGACTAATACAAATATCACTAAAAATATCATGATATCATGGATCATGTCAGTTATTATTGCTCCATCTGCCATTTTTCGCTGTTGTCCTTGCTTGCTTACCTAGTCTGATGATTCAACTGTGCACAGATCCAGACGTTCTGCCCTTGTGTAATGCCTTGAACATGGGCTGGCATAGGCAAATATTGGGGGCGTACACCCCGACTGTTACGTAACAGTCGATGTTATGTTGAGATTCGCCTGTTCTTTGGAGGTCTTTTAAACAAATGAGATTTATATAAGGAGGAGGAAACAATGGAGTTTGAGACTCACTGTATGTTATTTCCATGTACTGAACTCTTGTTATTTAACTATGCCAATATAAATTAAATTTTTAATTCTAGGGCACCTTTAACCATGTAAAACAGCGCTGTGTTACCCCACATACGCAACAAAAAGAGCGGAAGCAGCCAACTGCCGCATAAGCATAATAAAAGCTCTGCTGGACTCCTGCAGCTCTTGGCCCAATCTTCTTCATACCACAGAAAAGTTGATAAAACTTTAATACATTAGCTTATGGGTCCAAACTAAAGCCCACGGGCCAAATGCGGCCCAGGGGTGAATTTCAAAAAGCCCACAGCTTGTTTATTTAAATCTATTATACGTGGCCTGCCATGCATAATTTACAAATCGTGCAATTTCACAATGTCAACACAAGGTGGCAGTACTAGATTTTAGGCCAGGGAAACATTAACATGCCAAAAGCGGAACAAAACAGCACTACTTGTGTGCACCGCGCAGGGTGCGATTCACAAGCTCACAAATGTGTTTACTTGCTGAGTGTCTCAATTACACGACCACTAAACAGCCAGTGAGAAGTGCTCAAATTCGGCGTAGAGGTCTCAGGAACAAGCTGCAAATCTCTCTGTAATTTAATTCAGTTTAAAGTCAGTTGAAACAGATCTGACTTAACACTAATGTGCAAATAGTGTTATTGCTCATTTAATAGTTAACACTATTAAATGAGCAATAAAGGCCAAATTACAGATATGTTTTGACATAAACTTGGAGTTTTGTGCATTCATATATTAAATGTGTTTATAGACTAAATACCATGAAGCCAGTCTAGATATAGAAACAATATTTGACATGTGTGGTTTTACCTGTGGTGCTCTAATTAGAGTACTTTTTAATCTAAATAAGAAAAGAGTTCTAACTCAGTAGTAATATTTAAATTTCACCATTTAAAAACAAGGTTGTTAAAAGTTTTACAGATATTATTTGTGTATTAAATTTACATCTGTGTCCTATCTCAAGCTACTCTACTGTCAGCTCAAGCTTTTGTCAAATCTGTCATGTTTTCAAGAAGCCTCTGTTTTGAATAGCGACCTCTAGCGGCCAAACTTACATATTGTGCCTTTAATAATATATATATTTTTTTTATTATTATTATTTTTTTTTTACAATTATTATTATTGATTGATATTGATATATAATCGCACAATGTGGGGCAAATTGTGCAGCCCTACCAACAAGAACGGCAAATCTGGATTTTTTTAGTGCTTTTTAAATTACAATAATCGCAAAAAATATATTTTTTTTTTTCCCCCAAATGGAGTAGCCATAACACTGTTGTTCTGGTTCATTGCTAAGGCATTGCTGCTGGTTGCTATGGTGTTTTGGGTGGTTGCTAGGTCTAAAGAACCCACCCCAAAGTCACAAGCTGCATCTGAAATCAAATACTTCCCTACAATAGTATGCAAAAACAGTACACCAAAAACATTAGGCGAAAAGTGCCCGGATGACCTACTACTTCCGCCGAGATTCTGAAGTGTGCATTCGATGGACACTTTACTCTCCCTTGAGGCCACGGGAGAAGATTTAGTGAAAGCGACTCAACTGACTCTGGTACATCACAACATGGCGGATGCAGTACGTCCGATTTTCATACTATCATACTATATAGAGCATACTTTTTAACGATTGCAAAGTCAATTCAAATTCAAACATAGTACCTACTCAGACAGTATGCAATTTTGGACACAGCATTCGTTTTCTAGATAACTCAGGTTCTTCAGTCAATGTGAATCTGTGGAATTTTTGTCGCCATTTTGTTAGTTTGGCAGGCAAAAATTAAATCACTTAGAAAAGTAATCGCACACCTCTATTCACAGGCTGCATGATTTAAGAAATCACTTGCTAATGGTGTGGGATGAATTACAAGCTGAAGTTTAGTACTTATGGTTAGGGGTTTGTTTAAATCCCTAAGTATGAGCAAGCACCGCTATTTATCAATTCAAGTTATGAAGACAAAGTGCATTTTCAGTGAAGCAAATAGCCTGATGATGCTCCACATAGCATCCTGGCTTATTTCCAACAAACTCGGTTACCTTTCCACGCACTTACCCAAAATCAGTGATCCCTGAGCATTTCAAGTCAGGCGTATTGTGTCGTGATTAATTGCTGTGGGTATTAAAACATAATATCAACTTTAAAACACCATGTCCTCTGAGAGAAGGTCACTCAGGGTTTTTTTCCCTCAAAGTAAGTTTAGAAATGGCAAGGGAGTAATTTGGCTCTATCACTGATGTCTCTGTCAGCCAGTCTCCATTAAGCCATGATAATGTGACTTGTAAAGGTTCCCAGTGCAAAGGACGCAAAGGCCTTTACTGATCCTAGAATCTTTTCAGAGTGTACTGTCCAGCATATTTGACACCCCAGAACAAGAAAGCTGTGAGGTTTAGAGTCTCGCTCAAGCGCAGAGACCCTGGGAATAGTCTTTAAAAGCAAGACTTTCCCTTTGACTTTGACATATTGATACATGATTCTCAGAGCAGAAGAAGAGATTCATTGATGTTCACATTCATTTTCAATATATAGCTTTTGATTTAATGTGCCTGTGGTTTAGTTCACAATTATTAAGACTACCATTTGGAGCTCTCCAAACTTGTTTTGCCAAAGTATTTTAAACTGTGTCTTAATCAGACATGATGGGACACGTTTCAAAGGCAAAGCAATTTGTCTGTCCACACTAAATGTGAATCTTCTTAGTGATATGATACAATCAGCCAATCAGAAGGTAATAGAGTGCCCCAGGGATGACGCGTTTTTGTAGGCCAACCCGGAAGTTAGCAGCGCACGGGTTCCCTCGACTGAAAGCCTATTCATTTTTCCCATAGACTTTTGGAAAATCGCAGAAAATAAGCTCTGTGTTTAACAAAGGGTTATGACACTTACACGTTTTGTCTTATCAAGATAATCTTTACAAGTGAACACAACATTTATAGATTTTGAAGCCTAAATAAAGTCGTCAGATATAAAAGGCTAACAGTAGGCTATAAACAGACTACAGCACACCATGGTCGCGGATCAATGTCGTCACCACCAAGCGTCCTCAAACTTTATTTAGAAAATAACTCTATTTAAAAACATGCTCACTGATTATGATCTGCGCTGTTATGAATACTTATCCACTTTTTCATGAGAAATGCTGTCCAAATGTCCCGTTTTTAATGATGACGTCTAAAGTCCCCTCCAAAGGAAGTAGCCCCTTTTAGCAATTTGTTAGCAACCGCCGTTTTGGAGTAAAAGTAAAAGTTTAAAAAAATCACAATAGGGTTATAACTGGTGTGTTTTATGTCATGGATCAAAACGTGAAAGTATTTAGAGGCTTTGTTAACCACAGACCTTATTTCAGGCGATTTAGCAAAAACCCATTCAAAAAACCCATAGACTTCACGGCATTGGAACCGGAAGTCCTAAAATGCTAACTCGCTTCCGGGTTTTGCCTACAAAAACGCGTCATCCCTGGGGCACTCTATTATTGTTTCAGTTATGTGGAGTGTTGTTTTAGACCAGTGACATTTAAGTGTGGGCGGGGCTACTCAGTGTGTCACCACGGAAATACAAACCAACAATGAGCATTTTTACAGCAATTATTATTTAGGATGGTTTTAATTTATATATACACTATTTGGGGTGTAACAGTACACTTATTTGTACCGAACCTTTTCGTTACAGGACTTCCAGTATGGCACACATGTGTACCGAATGCATTACATTGCAACATTAAGATCTCAGACAGGCGGATAAGACGAAATCAGTACATGACGAATACAGCGTTAGCCTAACCACCATTAATCGCAATAAGCTCTGCATTTTGTTACTTTCAATAAGAAACAAAGTGTCATCTTTCAAACTCTGTCCATTTTATCATGAAATTCAAACAATAAATGCCAATTTGACGCTCTTTGATGTGGCGTGACAGATCATAGGTGCCTCAGTTAAAGCGGAACGCGAGTGAACACGATCATCTCTTCCACTTTAAAGGGATAGTTCACCCAAAAATGAAAATTTGATGTTTATCTGCTTACCCCCAGGGCATCCAAGATGTAGAGGACTTTTTTTTCTTCAGTCGAACGCAAATTATGATTTTTAACTGCAACCGCTGCCGTTTGTCAGTCAAATAATAGCAGTGATTGGGAACTTGAACAATAAGAGTCGAAAAAACTTCCATAGACAAATCCAAATTAAACCCTGCGGCTCGTGACGACACATTGATGTCCTAAGACACGAAACGATCGGTTTGTGCGAGAAACCGAACAGTATTTATATCATGTTTTACCTCTAATACACCACTATGTCCAACTTCGTTCAACTTCCGGTTAGTGAGGTCTGATCGCGCTTTGACAACGGAAGTGATGTCTTGCGCTCATTGAAGTATATGGGCGAGACATCACTTCCGTCATCACAACGCGTTTTTTGACCTCACTAGCAGGAAGCTGAAAGAAGTTGGACATAGTGGTGTATTAGAGGTAAAAATTATATAAATAATGCTCGGTTTCTCGCACAAACCGATCGTTTGGTGTCTTAGGACATTAATGTGTCGTCACGAGCCGCAGGTTTTAATTTTGATTTGTCTAAGCAAGTTTTATTTACTGTTATAGTTCAAGTTCCCATGTACTGCTATTATTTGACTGACAGACGGCAGCGGTTGCAGTTAAAAATCATAATTTGCGTTCGACTGAAGAAAAAAAGTCGCCTACATCTTGGATGCAGTGGGGGTAAGCAGATAAACATCAAATTTTCATTTTTGGGTGAACTATCCCTTTAATGATAGTTATAGAACGTGAATGAACATCTGAAGGTATGTTGAAAGGTACAGTACAACTTACTGAAACATATATCTTGTGTAATCTGTCAATCAGTGTTTCAATGGCGATAATATAAAACAGTTGTCAACTTTTAGTTATAATTGAATTGATATTATAATTATAATCACGATTATTAACAATGTTTATTCTATCAAAAGAGTAATGTAACTATGGCTATTTTGCAAGTTCTTTACCAACCTACACTTCACCCAAACGGCCTGTAGGTGACACAAAGACTTAAATTTAACCAACTATGATAACTTCGTTAGATGGTAAATCAATACAAAACATGGTTTTGGTGAGCGCTTTGTAATATGTATTCACATTAGATTTTAAAGCAACACAATTCGTTTGCAATAAGACAAACCAGATTCAAATTGCCCGGCAAATTCGTAAAGCAAAGAAAAATCATTTCTAGCTGATCAACATTATGAAAACTGGTAAAACCTTTAGGAACTTCAAAAGATAAAACAGCGAAATTCCTAATATTACTTCCAATATTTCCAAATTATGTTCATTTTCATAGAGCGGGCCAATATCGTGATGATTATTTAAAATCAATCGAGAGAAGCAGATATCGTTATCGTGATAAAATACGATTAATCGTGCAGCCCTAATTTAATTTAATTTGACTTGACATTTGATATTCAACAGTATCCTTGACATTTATTCAACAGTGCTTTTGATCTGCCTGCATTGACACTATTCTTTAAAAGGAAAAATTATATACCAATTATCAACGTAAAGCTGCTTTGACACAATCTGCATTGTAAAAAGCGCTATAAAAATGAAGGTGAATATGCTAATTTTTGCTCAAGAAACATTTCTTATTGTTATCAGTGTTGAAAACATCTTTTTTCAAGATTCTTTGATGAATAGAAAATTCAAAAGAACAGCATCTATTTGAATATTCTAGATGTTCTTACTGTCACTTTTGATCAATTTAAGGCAATTTTGCTGAATCAAAGTATCAATTTACTTAAAAAAATTATTTTCCTCAAACTTTTAAACAGTAGTGTATACATTTCAAGTTGAAATATTGAAGAAGATGCAATATTTTTTTCTTCCCCGGGACAAAATATAGGGTGGGACTTGATTTTGTCCATGGGGAATTGATTGGATGGTTGTGGTTTGCTATTGGTCGATCTCATGTGAGTGACAGGTTGCCCCGCCCTCGTACACATCATCAGAGAAGAGAAGAGATTTCGCTGCAAGAGGGAGGGGAAGTTATTTTGGTTTAAAGTTTACGAGGCCATGTGAATAAAAAAATCAAAAAATCATGATGATGTGCACGGATAAATCATTTATAAAAAAAATCCAGAAATATTCAATAAAAAATAAGAATTACACCTGTGGTTACACTGCTAGTACTCCTGTGTGAACCTGAAAGGAAATGACTTCATATATCCACTTAAAATCACAAGTCAAAAGTAACTGGAAAAAATGAAAAACTCAGGATTGAAGTTGGTTCTAGGAAAAGGTCCAGCATCATTTGTTTGCAGATGACTCTTGCTTTGATTTTCTTATAGAGTGCTATGACATTCCAAAATTTTAAGTGTGGCTTAAGTGTTCAAATACTTTTAGGGGCCAACGTATATCAAAGTTCAGTATGATACATCTGTGCCCTGATCGCATCACAGTTTTTATTTATTTATTTTTCCATGAGGGTAGTGCAGACACTAGTCCATTCTCCTTTAGAGGAAAGCGGCACTTTGAGCTCCATAATGGCATGCGCAAAGTATTCACCCCATTTGCAGCTAAACCAGGATGGAGTCTTATATAAATCCTGCTGTAGGGCTCCGGGGCGGGGGGGAGTACATATTTGTCTACAAGATGAGGCACAGCTCCATGTCATGACCTTCCCTGGTATCAACAAGCCATAAATATTTACAGGCATGTCCTCTCCAAGGTAGTCTGTAAAAGGTCACCGCAACTCGCAGTCAACATCCATTTATGCATTTTTACATAAGAGCTGAATATAACATGCAGTCGGTTTAACCTCTGAAGATGCTCTTGTTCAATTTCACATGAAAAACCTTCCTTGGCGAGCAACGCTCCACTTTGCTTTTGCTCCACCCGGCGTGCTGCGGAGTCCATATGAGACAAAATAGCGGATGCCGAAGGAAACTGTGGAGGGAGAGGATTGTGTCTGTCTGAGAAAACACAGCAAAGCGGGAAACCGGTGAAGTGCGTCCTCACAAGAAAGAACAAATATTGTAAACTCCAGGAGTCCAAACAGCAGCCGTCAGAGCCAATGAGCGTTAATCAGTATTGAACCTAAAACGTTGCAGCTGCGCTTGGGAAAATTTCTCCATCGACGTGTGCTCGTAGGGGGACGCGCGCCTCATGGCCCGAGCTGCCGGCTCTTCATTTCCATCCGTCTGAAATGAGGCTGCAATTTATTTCCCAATCGAGAAAAGAACAGCTGTAGAAAAAAAAGACACAAAAAAACAGTAGGCCGAGCATTTCTCTCTCAGAATGATTTATGGTGCAGCATTTGCCTATATTCCTTTGCCGATAATAAGAAAATACAGCAATAAATCTGAAAATGTCAGGTAATTTTGTTATCACCTTGTCGGAAATCCGAATACATTATCTTTTGAAGAGACTGGCGATGGAGACGGCTCTATTGGGGAAATATCACCAGGGTCAGAGGTTAACGGAAAAAGAGAACACAGCAGTGGGGTGCAATCAAGATTGCAATTATCCTTTCGCAGCTGAACACAGGTGATAATCACTTTGAAATATGCAATTCTCTATTTGCGTTTTGTTTGGGCTCGTTTCATTCAGCACATTTAATCTCCCTCCAAATAGTGGCAAAATCTTTTTTTCGCATTATAACATTTGACAGTCTCTCAAAAGACACCGTACGCAAGAAACGTGTGGCAAAGCCAGCATGGACCACAACCTGGAGGAGAAAGTTTTGTCTTTCACATTGAAAGGTCATAAAGGTCAAGGTTTTTAATACAGCTAAAAAATAAATAAATAATTAAAAAAATGAGAGTTGGATGTAACTATATGGCTCTATTCCTACCTATTTTTACCAAATTCAGACTAGAATAGAGTTTAACAGTGCCTGTCCACTTTTTCAGCGGCATTGGATCTGTTTTTTTTTTTCATTTATTTCTCCCATAGGGATTTCCAAAATGTCTTAGTTAAAGCATTAAAAGCCATGAAACAAGCCAACCAGTTACAAGGTGAATCATAACATTACAAACTTTGATTGGAAGCAAAAAAGTATTTGAAAATCAGACAAAAAAAGGTATAAGACCGTGTACTTAACGGCTTTAGTGAGGGAAAAAAAACTCCCATGAAGCACTGCAAATATAAAACTACACATTTAAATATATATATTTGATCTTTTTGAGATATATTTGATCTTTTTTTACTAGTGTGTGCAGGACACTATAGTTCATTTATGTAAGTGAGGATAGCAAAATAAAGTAAACTGTGATATATTATACCCAAAAATTCTTAATTCAGTGGACTAACAGTAAAATTGATATAAAAAATAATTTGGAACCAAAAATTATTCAGACCATGTAATGTTATCTGACATAATTAATATTAATTTTTATCTGACAGTTTAACTGAAATTTTTAAACTATAGTGAATCTGTATTAATAAATGAATAGGTGTCTGAATAAATTTTGGTTTGACTATATATATATATATATATATATATATATATATATATATATATATATATATATATATATATATATATATATATATATATATATATATATATATATATATATATAAATATATATATATATATATATATATATATATATATATATATATATATATATATATATATATATATATATATATATATATATATATATATATATATATATATATATATATATATATATATATATATATATATATATATATATATTGGAATACTTAAGTATATGTGACCCATGCTGGCAAAATGAGCACATTTTGATGATTTCAATGACGTATGATTTGTTGGAATCCGACGAAAAAATGACTGAGCTACACCTGTTTGAATTCGATAGAGTCATCAAAGTCAATTTTGAGAAAAATCAAGTTAAAGCTTTCTGAAGGCTCCAAAACAAAATCACCTAGCAACCATACCTTAAAATCTCTGGTAATACCACCAAATTTGGCACACACCTCGTCAAAACCCATATCTATAGGAAATATATATATTCAACTTTTTTTTTTCCATGATTCCACAATTGTTTGATTAACATTATTGAAACAGACGGCCTATATATTAAGACCTACTGTATCACACTGATATATTACAATGTTATATAAATATAATGTTACACATCAGATTTAATCAACAGTTAACCAAATGTTTACTTAAGACATAACAGATAATGTTTGCATGAATACTTGCCAAGACTGCAATTTGAAATACTGCAATTCTGGGTATGTGTGTATTTATCGGGATTGCACGCTCCCTGAGGTGTCTTTGTGCACACGCTTCGGATCTCTCAGTCAGCATGAGATACATCATTTTGTTTACATCAGCATGAGTTTGAAAATCACATTTCATTGGTTCAGACTCACGCCATCGAGAATTCGCTATGAATAATCACAACATTGGAATGCTGCGCTTTACAACAATACTAAACTCGTGCTGAGGGAAGCACCAGTCATCCAGAAGCGAGCAGAGAAAAACTGCATTTTTCATAGTCAAAGGAAAGGTACTCCTCTCAGAAAGCATACAAATAAAGATACTTTTAGATGTTTAACTGTTAATTAGAGCATTCGCTAGACGAGGGCTTAATTAACTTTTTTTTGTGAAAACCTCAATTTTGACCAAATTTTATATTTTTCACTTGTTTTGCCTGTAGACCGTGCACATTCCGAGTCATTTTGCCAGCATGGGTCACATATTTAAGTACTCGATTATGTAATTTGCAGTTCTTCATGTGAGTGGGCGGAGCTAAAGAGCTCTTTTGGCATGTTTGCTTGTTTCAACTCTCTGATTGGTGGAATCTTCTGTTCAGCATCATGGGTAATGTAGTTTTTCACCACAAATTCCACTGTTAAACATGATTAATTTAAAACTAAGTTGAAATAATGCGAGCTGACGGCTTTACAGAAGCAAACACCATCAATTAACAACCTCATAGCTCACAGTAAGGCTGTCTTTAAAGGTTTATAAGTTATCATTAAAAAAGTTCTGTGAAGAAACCCATCCAAGATGGCTGGTAAAGCAAAGACATGTTGATTACATTGCAAAAATAATATTGCTTTCCACTAAAAATATGTAAACATCCATAAAACAAGATGGATTTACTTAACATTGATCTAGTACATCTTGGTATTATATATATTTTTCCTGCCCTATTAGCAAACTGTTTTTACTAAATTATTAGATTGATCCCTAAAACAAGAATATTGTTTTATGTGAACTGTGTCAGTGAAATTTTATTTTCTTTTGAAAGAAATTCTTTTTTTTTTTTCTTTTTTTTTTTCAGTAAGGATTAAGGACACATTGAATTGATCAAAGGTGACAGTAAAGACATTGGTAATGTTACAAAAGAAATATATCACAGTTTGCTAAAAAATTAAACAAAACATTTCAATATTGATAATAAGTTATTGATAATGATAATACCAAATCAGCATATTAGATTTGATAGAGATGATTTCTGAAGGATCTTTCAAAGACATTAAAAGATCTTACCAGCCCTACGCTTTCTAATGGTAGTGTATTTTTTTATGCTTATTAGAGCATCACACCATTATCTTAGCAAATTGCTAATGTCAAACTCTGTTGAACTCTGTTTCTACCAATGACATTCCATTTGGGGTTTAACAATCTCACTAGTTTTTTGAACAGTGTGTGCTGGTTCGAGGTAGACAGGTAGAAACAGGAGAGAATTGCAGAGTAATTACTTCAGAAGTCATAGCTGTTGAGGGGAACATCACACTCCAAACACTGAAGAATGAGCAGATTTTTACACACCCATCCTCTGTCCACAAAGGTCATCTCTGTTTTTCTGAAAAACACCAACCTACATACTCTCTCTTTCATTCATTCAGGTGCATATGCTAAGGGGTTGGGGTTTGGCTGTTAACACGGACCTGTTATCCCTGGGCAATGCTAACGGAGAGCTTTCTGTAGGTGTTATAGAGCTCTTTGGTACTCGTTGATGCTATCAGAAAGGAGTCTCGTGCGAAAGCCTGCAGCTCATTTGTCACTATCGGTCTGCGTCTTTCTCTCCGAGGGAGGTGTCTGTTTGAAGAATGTGCTGCGGTCATGATAGCCAAATTTGCATGATGAACTTGAAATTTATTTGCTTATTAACCTCCCACGTTCCACATGAAACCCCATAGTGTCTGAAAAAGCTGTCAAATCCATCAGCCTCAAGCCAAGACATTTCAAGCCATTGTCTTTTTATTCTTCAGATGTTTCTACCTGGAAACTTAAAAACATCAAATGAATGAAAACACTAGTGCTTCAGAGCGTGTATCAAACTACCAAAGTCACGTAATTTCAGAAAACAAGGCTTAGTTACGTCATAAGTGTTTAAAAATTCCAATGGTTCACCACTGGGGCTTGTGACTTTGGCAGGTTGATACACGCTCCGAAACACTGATTCGCAACAAAAGATTTGTAAAGCTTCGAAGCTTCATGAAGCAGTGTTTTGAAATCACCCATCACTAGATATTGTTGAATAAAGTCGTATTTTGTTTTTTTGGCACACAAAAAGTATTCTCGTCGATTCATAACATTAGGGTTGAACCACTGTAGTCACATGAACTGTTTTTTAGTAGCTTTCTGCACATCTGAAAGTGTTAATTATCTTGCTGACAATGCAGGCCTCACTGAGCCATCGGATTTAATCAAAAATATCTCTATTTGTGTTCCAAAGATGAACGAAGGCCGGGTGTGGAACGACATGAGGGTGAGTAATTAATGACAGAAATTTCATTTTTGGGTGAATTGACCCTTTAACTGAGAGCTTTGAACGAGCAAATGTTAAAGGTGCCGTAGAACATGTTTTCAAAAGATGTAATATAAGTCTTAAGTGTCCCCTGAATGTGTCTGTAAAGTTTCAGCTCAAAATACCCCATAGTTTTTTTTTTTTTTTTTTTTTTTTAACTGCCAATCATTATAAATGCACCGATTCAGGGTACGCTGCCCCTTTAATTCTCATGCTCCACGCCCCAAGAGCTCGTGCTTGCCCATAAACAAAGTTCACACAGCCAATATAACCCTCAAAATGGATCTTTACAAAGTGTTCGTCATGCAACATATCTAATCGCGTAAGTATGGTATTTATTTGGATGTTTACATTTGATTCTGAATGAGTTTGAGGCTATGCTCCGTGGCTAAAGCTAACATTACACACTATTGGAGAGATTTATAAAGAATGAATTTATAAAGAATGTGTTTATACATTATACAGACTGCAAGTGTTTAAAAATGAAAATAATGACAGTCTTGTCTCTGTGAAGAAACTATGGTAACTTTAACCACATTTAACAGTACATAAGCAACATGCTAACGAAACATTTAGAAAGACAATTTACAAACATCACAGTTATTATTGCTCCATCTGGCATTTTTCGCTATTGTCCTTGCTTGCTTACCTACTCTGTTTACTTCAGCTGTGCTGTTCCAGACATTAATACTGGCTGCCCTTGTGTAATGCATTGAACATGGGCTGGCATATGCAAATATTGGGGGCGTACATATTAATGATCCCGACTGTTACGTAACAGTCGGTGTTATGTTGAGATTCGCCTGTTCCTCGGAGGTCGTTTAAACAAATGAGATTTATATAAGAAGAAGGAAACAATGGTGTTTGAGACTCACTGTATGTCATTTCCATGTACTGAACTCTTGTTATTCAACTATGCCGAGGTAAATTCAATTTTTGAATCTAGGGCACCTTTAAGGAATAGACTTTTTCTGTTCTAGACAGTTTTAGAACTTTTGTATTGCATCAACATGATTTATAACCATAAAACATTTCATTAATTCATCAAAAAGAAACAGTTTGTCCTTGAGGAATGAGGTACGTACTGTACAGTCAAATAACAAAGAAATAAAAGCAGAAAAGCTTCAGATAATGGCACTTCTTGTGTCAGAGGGTCAGTTTCCAATGCTAAAGGGTTCAACATGACAGCTAGTAATTATGACAGCAATTTGCATTTCATTCAGAAATCTGGGGAGAACCTGTCATCTGGATGGAATATTCCAGAGCAACTCTTTAATTAAAGTCTTTAATTTCCATGACAGCCTCCCTGCAATCTCATCAAATTGGACAAATTTTACCAAAATTGTTCATTGTGAAAGAAAGAAATGTTTAATAGTTTTCGGTGATCTTCGCTGCATTAAGCTCTTCTGATTGAGAAATTAGTCCTCATTTCCTAAAAATATTCTCATATAATTGATGGAACTGAGATCTATGTGTTCCATTAGACCCTGCATTATGGGCTGTGCACACAGTGTTTGTCATTCGCATTTCCCGTCGGCTGAGCGAATAGCGCAAAATTTGCGGTCGTTAATTAATGAAAATTAATGAAGTGTCAAAGGAATACGGCTGTCAAACTGCAATTGTCAGACACCTCGATCCCCGAAAGCTCAACCTCAAGGATGCATTAGATGTCTGTTTGTTGTTCGTAATGGGGGAAAAGTGCTCACATTTGACACTGTGTTATTTTTTCTGAACGAATAAATGATAGAGGATGAGTATTACATATCTGACGTTCAATTTCGGCCATGTTGCAGGTTTGTGATGTGTTGCGATGTTATCTCTCTCTCTCTGAGGGGGAAGGGGGGTCCTCTGTTGTTCTTCTCTCCTTAACATCTTGTTATCTGGATTGGGTGAAGCGATTCAAGCTGAACTCAGCTAAAAGATTAATTGGATACTGGGAAAAGTTAACATGCCTCCGGGGAACGTGTTTCACGTCTATCAATAATTTAAATGCCTATATTTGTGGAATTCCCTTTGATAGCACCAATCAATAGACACTAGCAGGTCTATTATACTTGGAGAAAGCAAGCATTCACATTAATCTCAATGGCGTTTGCTCAGCAGCTGCTTGTACTGTACATGACCTGCATGCTGCCATCTTTGTGCATGAGCACTTGGTGAATTTGAATTAATAATGCCAACACTTCATTAATATTCAGAATACACAACTTGTTTTCAATGCCCTTCGTCAATGGCTCAACAAACCCTGACCCCCAACCCCATTCACAATTCATTCACAGCAACTGTGCAATAACCCAAAGAAGGTAAGTGTTTTTGTTTTGAAGTTGCATGTTGAAAATAACCACAGTGTGCATACTTGACGGTGATGTTGTTCATTTTGAACATGTGTGAGAAATCGCTTGTTTATCAGCAAGACACGCTACGCTCAGAAATTCTCTTTCAAAATTCTTTTGTGTTTTTGAGAGGAAGAAAATAAACCAAAATGATTTCTTTTGTATGTGAAAACATCCCTCCCTCTTTCAAGATGGCTTTATTGATCATAATAATAAAAAAAATCTCATTTAAAGCAACATCGCTTTGGTGTTCGAGCTATTAGCGCACTGGCCTTAAAGAGTTAATAGACAAATCGCTTTTTGTTTCTGAAACATTTCTAACATATAAAACTCAAAAACTTCACCACCAATGATGAAGTTTCTTGTAATACTTTAAAAAGTTTTTTTTTTTTTTTTTTTTTCTTTTTTGATGTACAAAAGATTCACCACTTTCTCAAGAACCCTCTAGATATTCAATAGATTTCTTTGAGTTTTATGAAAGCACACCACGTTCGACTCTGTCCTTTTCATTGTAAAGGCCGTGACTCAATGTGAAAAGACACACAAAAAGAAAACAGCGTTTCTTTTTGAAGGTGATGAGTGCGAGTGAAGATGGTGTCCGCTGCTGGCGTCTTCCTCGCCACATGTTCGGCTGTGTGGAGATGATGGGAGAGAAGCTAAGGTGGATTTGTTGATGTAATCCCCATATTAGTGCCACTTCATTTGAGCCCTGTGCTCTAAGCCCTGGTAGTAGTTACATTTAATGAATCTCTAGTGTCCCACCTCCCTAAGCAAACAGAAAGAAGAGGAAAGGGAGACAGACGGGAAGAGAGGGGTTTTGTATGTTCGTGTGTCAGTGTTAGACTGCCATCTGCTGATTGTGGTTTAGTAAAAAATCAAGCAAAGAACACGCATCAGTTCCATAGCCTATATCATAGCAATAATATTGAAGTCATTCATTAAATCTCTGTGATATTGTTTTGGTTTGTCTACTAGAGTGTGACGCAAACAATGGCAATGTCATGTGTTTGATTCCTGTTGGAAAACTCATATTATACTTAAATGTACAAAGCACTTTCCATGAACAGGGTACAGTTTGGTGTCCCATGACTTACCAAATTCCAAGAACTTCAAATTCTTTCTAACATAATGTATAAACATAAAATATAACATAAAAAAAAAAAAAAAAAGCTTGCCCTTGAGGAATGAGGTATGTACTGTACAGTCAAATCCAGACATGACAAGTAAATGTTTCAGATAATAGAGATACAAACTAAAATGACACCCAAGAAGTATCATCATTTGTATTATTCTCTGCTGTATAATGGGAATACAATGAAATAGTTTCTGTACATTTTCTTCATTTGTACACAATCTCTTGTGCCGACTGTGTCAAGCTCAACCCTGTTGCCCAAGTTGTTCTAAGAAAAAAAGGATCAAATTAGTATGGGAAATATTTAGTTTTAGTTTAGATCAGACTTCAAACTAGCTTCATTTAAAGTGCCCCTATTATGCTATTTGAAAGGTTCCTAATTCTGTTTATGTCTATTACAACATGTTTACATGCATCAATGGTCAAAAAACATTTTCATTTTCTCATAATATACATTGCACATCACCACATTTTTCAATGATTCTCAAACGACTTGTCCGATGATTCAGTCTCTCTAAATCCCTCCTTTCCACGAGCCTGATTGGCCTGACGGCCCAGTCTGTTGTGATTGGTCTACAGTGCAAGTCGGAAACAAACGCCCATTACCATAACTGATTCAGCTCCGTAGACTTCCTAAAGCTCAGCGATTGCACACACTGTAAAGACAGTAATGATGGTACCAATTTTACTATATCAATCTGAGCGCGAGTCCGATGATGAAATATTAGAAGAACTAGCTATTCAACCCGAGCCTCCATAGCAAGGACGACTAGAGCAGGACGTTTCTCAGTGATACACTACTCAGTTTGATGTTCATCAGATGTTGGAACTGTAATTCCTCACCATCAACATTAACAAGTGTATGTCCATCAACAAACGGATGTGTATATTTTTAATTTTTTTGTTGTGCACATGTGGGAACTGTATCATTAACTGTATCAATAACGGTACATACATTAGACGAGCACTAACATGAATGACTGATGTAACATTAAAGTTTGTAAAACAAATCTTGCTCCATACTTTACCATTACTCAAAGTAGTAAGAATGAAAAACAATATTAAGCATCAGCGTTAGTTCATGCAGGCCTCGTAGTCAAGCTCCGCTATCAGCTGATTCGCAAATTCCAACCCCACCCATATCAGCTGATCCGATTTCTATGGACTCCATTGGCAACTCTAAAATAAGGCGCATTACTTAAACGCAGCTTCCGTCTCTCTGCATGCTTGGCTGCTTCCACTGCACGCTGCTTGCAACCCACCTCCTCCCCAGCTCCTCCTTAAAATTGTGTATAACTTAAACAGTGTCATTCTGTTGTCATTGATGCATGCTCTGTTCTCAATAGGGGGATTTTCTGCTGCTCTCAGAGTTAAAAAATGGGAGGTTGTCCCCAGAAGCTGCTGCTGTTCCCAGTCTTGGCTTTCATGGAGCTCATGAAAAGACGGGGAATTTAGAACAGAGCCATACCGCCAAATTGTAACTTTAGCAAAATATGCCAATAAAAAATTTACAAAATTTTGTCTCTTGTAATTTTTGACTTAAGTGGTCCTGAATGAACTGCATTAATGGACACAATTTTAGGTTATAGTGGGCCCACAGCTGATTAGCTGATGTATTTTAGTAAGACAGTAATAATGTGAGTTAGCCAGTTAGCCGGATACATACACAATATAGCTAAAACACAAAACGATGTATTTTGAACACTTGGTATAAAATATATGCATCGATAATTAATCATACCTAGGTTGTGATTCTGAGGAGCAAGTTGGTTCAACGCTATCTCACGACCAATCCGTACTTATTTTACGAGGTGGCTATTTCGTACGAATTCATACGACTTCACTCGTACAAATTCGTACGATTTGTCTAAACCTCTGTGACGGTTAGGTTTAGGGGTGGGGTTTGGGGTAGGTCATTCGTATGAATTCATACGAATTTGTAAACTCGTTAAATACGTACGATTTAGCAAAAAACATGTGAATTCATACGAGTGAGGTCGTATGAATTTGTACGAATTAGCCACCTTGTAAAATACGTACGAACTGCCGTGAGATCGGGTTGGTTGGTTCAAATAAAGTGGGTACTGTCCCATCTTTAACCACTGATTCTTCACAGCCTCATCCTTTGGAAGTGAAAATAAACCAAATTTCCAAGAGCACAGCATCTTGTCGACATGTTATTCACATGAACGAGCTTCAGCGTTTGAGGAGGGCTCAAGTTTTCGCAGGATGTCCATGCAGAACATAGGCAGGCATTATGCAAATGTGTTAACTTGTTACGTGTGAACTTGTGGAAATGTGAGTCGAATTACAAATTACTAATTTAAGTGGTTCAGAGTCTACTTTTTCTTTTGAGAGACAATAACTTGATGCACTTTCAGCTTTACAACTTTGCAGTCTGTTTACATTCACATACAGCTACATTACACACTACATGAAATGTAATTTTCAAAAATCCATAATAGGGGAACTTTAAGGTAAATCTGAAATCCTGTTTTGGCATATTTCCTGTTTTTATACAAAACAAATCTAAAATCACACAGCACATACAATATTTAGTTTGACCACCTGAGGTGGATAGTCAACATTTTATGAATGTTTCACTGACTCTTTGTCTAAGTTTTATTCAGAGGGAATACGTTTATTTTTTTTTTACATTTTCAAGCCCTATTTTTGTGTCTTTTTATTGTATGAGGAAAAGATTAAAGTGTGTAAATGCATATGTTAGATATAGTGTCTGTCTGTCTGTCTATCTATCTATCTGTCTGTCCTGTATATACATATTATAAATGCTTTATAAATTAAATGAGAGCAAAATATTGCTATACCATCCCATCCCATCTTTAGCACAGCTGGGTGCTGTTTGATCATTCTTAAAGCAGAGGTAGAGTTTCTAGTGTTAGCATGTAAAGTGGTTTTGGAAATAGCAACTGTGATATTAAATTAATATTACTGTACCCTGGAGAAAGTATCCCTTCTAACAGTAGACAGATTTGAGGTTAAAAAACCTTAAAAAAGAGATAAGAGGCATAAAGGAGCTTGCTTGTTTTTAATAAATACCTACACAAATGCTCAATCATTCTCACATTTCACTGAATGTGACATTGTGACAGGGGCAACTTAACAGGTTAATTTCCATGCAAACTCAGCTCAAAGTCACAATGAAATCAAAATTGACAAGCTTTTTTTTTTTTTTAGAATAGAACATTGCAGTATTTGTTATGTATGATTTATCCGTGCACATCATTTTTTTAAATAAATGTGCCTCATCAGCCAATAGCAAATCCCAACCATCCAATAGACAAAATCAAGTCCCGCCCTATACTTGTATGTATATATATATATATATATATATATATATATATATATATATATATATATACATACATTTATGTCATTTGGAGTAACCAATATAAAGGGACCATTTTGGATCAAGTCATGCGGTCAATATCATGTGACAGGTTGTGATATAATTCAGACACATGGGCTGCGTTCAGCCCCGACAAAACGTTGCAAAACGTTTTTTAAACGGATTTTAGTTTATATGCATCTTGCCGTTGATTGGGCTGACATTTCTGACACACCCACCAAACAAGAGAAAACGTATCTCAAACCTGTTGCACACCGTTGCAGACCGTTTCCAGGAAACATGTCGTTCAACTCTAAATCGAATGACTTTTTTGGTTACAAATTTTGTCCATCTTGTAAAAAATGACAAAAGCAGTGTTAATTGATTATAAAAACCACATAATCTCATTGTTAACACTTAATAAAACTTCAAAATATATAATATTATCCATTAGCTTTTTTTTACACTTTTAAAAACCTTATTCGTCAATGACCCTGTCACGATCACCTGTGAGAGTGCCCTTCAGCCATTAGAGGGCACTCCGTCCCGGACTGTCATTTCCACCTGTCTCATGGACTACATTCCCCATACACACTTCCCGGACTAATTACCACTCATCATTACACCCAGCTGTTGTGTATTTGGTCATTAGTGTCTGTGTATTTAGTCTGAGTTGTTTCTGTCTGTTCTTGTGGTTCATTGTTGAATGTCACCCTCCTGTTTGGTTCTCCAGTTTTCCTGTTTCCTGTTTCCTGTTTCCTGTTTCCTGTTTCCTGTTTCCTGTTTCCTGTTTGGACTGTTGTTTATGGATTCTGACCCCTGCCTGTATCTTGGACTACGTTTTTGGAATTGCCCTTATTAAATTATTGCTGCTATTGGATCTACCTTCTGTCTTTCTTCGTGCCGTGACAGACCCATGCAGTATATTGCAAATTCAATTTCATGACAACTTTAACCCTCACCCAAAACATGGCTGTAGTTCGCAGGTAAAAACAACTGTTTGTTTTAAAGGTGTGGTATGTAAGAATGACAGCTAGTGGTTGAAATGGGTACTGCAGTCCAAATTCAAAATATTGCTTGCCCCGCCCCGCACCGTCATCCTCAGTCTCGACACTCACGCGGGTTGCCAGTTTGAGGACACGCAACAGGAGCGAGCTCAATTGACATTGGAAGGTGAGGAGACTTACACACTGTAAGTTGATTAGTTGATTTATTGATTTATGATGGGTTGTGAGATGAGATGCTCCTGTTCATAGAGATTTTTAGATGGAAGCTGAGGCTTTTTTTAGGCCGGGTAGAATCTGCGATCTCTGACCCAGTTTGCTCGCTGGTTTCCATGGCTGCAATTCTCTGCATGTGTTTTCCGCCAACTGGCAACCCGGGGGTGGCGAAATACTATTGGGTAAATTGGCAACATATGGCCTTACAGAGACCAAAACAAAAACAGACATTCTGACACGGAACACACATTTTAAAGTAAAATAACTTGCTGTAGCATTGGTTTTCAGAGAAACAAGTATGTGAACTCAACATGTTTCCTAAATATCTGCAAATATATTATGGTATTTTTATGCTTTAGTTAAGTCAAAAACTTACATACAGTACCTTTTTTTTTAACTTTTTTTTTAACTTTTTTTTTTTTTTTTTTTTTTTGGACACTATGCTTTGTGTAGTCTGCGTAAGTGCACACTTCTGTTCCTATGACAGCAGCAAGGTCACGCAGAGATAATTGAGACCTAACGGCCACTTATTCACTGATGCCCTATTACACATCACCATGGCAATGCTGAAAGAAGGAGATGTGGGGGGGAATACTTCCATTCTTTTAATTCAATGTGCTATTTCTTACCAAAACGAGCTGAAAACCCTCACAATGAAACCTCACTATGAGAAGATTCCCAGTACACACCACTGAATGCAGTGCTTGTAAAACACAAACATCACACACATGCAACATGGTTCCCACCTTGCAAAACCTTGACAACCAAAAAAGTACTGATGCATGGCCTTTTACAACTTCAGTAGCTATTTCTGAATAGAAAATAAAAATAAATAGGAAAATCATTGATCAGAATTTATTAAAATCATGACACAACAGTCAGAACAAGCATTACACACCAGCATGTTATCTCATATCAACAGATTTCACTGCAATCCTGAATAAATTATCTGGATCTCTTCATAAAAACATAAAGAAACAATCAAACGACGTGGACTGATTGAACAGATTCTTCTCCAGCACATTACAGTATCTAAATATGATCTTGACGTTTGGATGGTGCCTTTGATCCAATTGTGACTGTAGATTCAGTTCTTTTGCCGTACAAATAATGAGAAATCTAATTATGGAGATGACACCATCAGAGAAACGGTGGCCTTGGCTGTATCTTATTAAGAGGCCCAAATCCTTAGGGAAACACTGCAGTCTTTTTATTGCCAAGCAAGAGGGAGAGAGCAAATTAAAGCAAATCATGTTGGAAGTCAAAGACAGGCGGCATCATAATGACGATGATCCAATGATGAACTAAAACACATTCCAGGCCTTGCATAACTAGTACAGTTTAGAGCTAATGTTAATTACTGGCAATCTGTAAGTTCTGGAAAACAATGACATGTTTGAAATGGCATCTAAACAGACAAATTCTCACACTGGGGACATCCAGACTACAGAGCCCTTAAAGGGACATGGTGGTGGGGAAAATATGAGATGGGAGGAAAAAATATATATTCCAAAACATGTGCGTTCCCCTAAGACACTTTGTGTTCGCTCGCAACTTTTGTGTTCTCCCAAAAACCTTTGTGTTCGCCTGCAAAATGTTTGTGTTCCACCAAGAAACTTTTGGTGTGTTCGACTTGAAGCGACGCTGCACATACCAATCAGTGTATGTGTCACGTTTGGTTTTGGGTTCAATAGTACTCGCCTCCAGTAGACATTTGTCACAGAAAGCTAGACTGCCAACCATGAACCCAGTAGTTTCTTTTTCTTTGTACCATAGAGGACTATATGGACGAGTTCTGTGGACTGTGTCACTTAGTTGATTTTAATGACTTGGCGTTAAAAGATATTTTTCACAAAGGGTTCAATGAGCCCTTCCTGGGGGAAAGATACACTGGTCCCTGGCGAAATACAGACTATGCCTTGTTGTTATGTGGCTTATCCTTTACTATGGGTTTTGCAGACAAGGAGCCCCACAATTCCACAGTGCCTTCCAAGACAGAGCCTTTTCACATCATGCCTGCCAAGCCAGAGACTGTTCACGTCATCCCTGCCAAGCCAGAGACTGTTCAGGTCATCCCTGCCAAGCCAGAGCCTCACCACATCATGGCCACCACGCAAGATTCCTCAGCTGTCATGGCCGCCACTCCAGAATCAAGTCACGTTAGGGTTGCTAAGCCAACGTTTCTTAATGTCGTGGCCCCCGTACCAATGTCCACCAAGCCTAGTCACATCATGGCCGCCAAGACTGAACATCGTCATAACATGGCAGCCACACCAGAGTCTTCAGCCAAAATTGCCAGCACACCAGAGTCTTCAACCAACATGGCAGCCACGCCAGAGTCTTCAACCAACATGGCTGCAACACCAGAGCCTCTTCACTACAAAGCTGCCATGCCAGAGCCTCCAGCCATAAAGTCACATCATGACCACTCGATTTTTCCTTGGAGATTTTTTGGGGGGGACCCTCAACTGTTCCAAAGATCTGGCCTGCCATTGATCCATGGCCCAGGCCTGCCTCTTCTCCACGGCGCAGGCCTGCCACTGTCCATACTTGCCCTGCATCAGTAGCAACAGCGTAGCAGACCTATTCCACCAAGACCACACATATCAACATTTTCATATTCAATACCATGCCAAACACTCAGAGAGTTGTCATGACAGAAATATATACCTATAAATACAAGCTTTAATATATAAAGCTTTTAAAATGACTAAGCATATTGTGTTTTCTTTTGAGCTTTTTGTGAATCTATATAAATTTAAATTCAGTTGATTCACTTGCATTTATATAGTCATTTTCTTTCAGCTGCCTTCTCATATTTTTGCTGCCTTTATTCTTGCCTTGTAAATGTGCTTAAATTCATTATATTTTTTCATAATGATCTCTTAATCTTCAACAGAGAAGTGAATTGCACGGCTCTCTCTGGAGTGAAGCAAACTGAAGCTCTCCATGTTCTGTGTGATTAGCTGTTCGCTGAACTTTCAGAGTTAATCACAAACTGTTGATCAATCCTGAGTTGACAGAGTATATTTATACTGAGCATTGTGAGCACACTGAACCTAAACCAGGTTGGATTTGTATGATCTTGTCAACTCTAAATCTACTCTGACACTATTCTTGTTCAGCTAGCTTCAATCAACAGGCCACAGGCCTGGGACTTTATGTTGTTGTTTTGTTTTCATTTATGCAGCAGTCATCATAAGCTGACATTTTGTTGTTTTTGCTTATTTTGTTAATAAAATTACATTCGCCAGTTCCTGCCTCCTTCTTGCCTGAATTATGAACTTTGTTATACATTGACAGATAATTCTTTCTCCGATCTCATATTTTTTCCATCACCATGTCCCTTTAGGTGCTCCATGAGAGACATCCTTTGAAAAACGATTATTAAATAAAATAAATGTTTTTGTGAATTAAAGAGTTTTCTTTCAAGGGTATATATATTAGTTTGCAATTAATGATCAGAAGTCTCATGGATAGTGTTATTATGTGATTGGTTGAACTCCATCCACAGAAAAGAACTGACAATAAGTACATACAGTATATACACACGCTAAATAAATATATGCATACACTACTGTTCAGACGTTTCCAAGGCTGCATTTATTTGATCAAACATACCAGTACATAAACAGTAATATTGTGAAATAATATAATATTATTAGTAATCTATGTGAATTTATTCCTGTGATGTCAAAGCTGAATTTTCAGCATCATTACTTGAGCCTTAATAATAATAATAATAATAATTATTATTATTATTAGTAAATGGTCTCCTTACAAACAAAAATAATACAAAGGAGGACAGGACACACAGACTCTTAACCTGCTGGGAAGGAAAAATTGTAGAGTTATCAATAGCCACAGAAAAGCAATCAGATTATGTCAGAAAAGATTTTGTGGAGGACTTAAATTTTACCGATGTTGAGTTTTAGACAGATAGAGCTGGGTGTCATCAGAGTAGCAATTAAAATGGATACCATATTTCCTAAAAATATAACCAAGAGGAAGTAAGTAAAATATAATGAATAGAAGAGGGCCCAAGACAGAACCCTGAGGAACACCAGTGGTGACTTTAGATGATTTTGACAGTTTTTAAGTTGAACGAACTGAGTGCAAACAAAGAGATATGATCTAAACCAAGACAGGGGGTGCCAGTAATCCCAACGGAAGCTAACCTGTCAAGGTGTATATTATGCGAGATGGTATCGAAGATCAAGAAGGACAAGTACTGTATGGTTAATAAACCAGAGTCAACTGCCAGCAACAAGTTGTTGGTGATTTTAACAAGAGCAGTCTCTGTGCTATGGTGGAGACAAAAGCCAGATTGAAATTGTTTGAACAATTTATTGTCCAAGAGACGATCATGGACCTGAGCTAGAACACACTTTTCCCAATTTTCAATGTCAAAAGTCTTCAGTGTCACGTGATCCTTCCGAAATAATTTTAATGCTGATTTGCTGCTCAAGAAACTTATTTCTTATTATCAATGTTGAAAACAATTGTGCTGCTTAAATTTTTTGTAGAAACCATTTGTTTTACTTTGTTTTACTTTGTTACTTTGATGAACAGAAAAGAATAGAATCTATTTAAAATTAAAAAAAAATCTTTTAATATTATAAATGTCTTTACTGTCACATTTGACTAGTTTTATGCATCCTTTCTAAATAAAATATTCATTTCTTTAAAACCTTTATTTTCAACCTCTGTACTACTTCACTTTTCTGTTTTTTTATGCCACTCAGTTCTTCTCTTCAACTTTTTCTTTCTTCTATTAATCTTTGTCTTCCATCTTAATCATGGTTGATGCATTTATTTCCAAGACGTAAAATGAAAAACACAGAGAGAGAAGGCACATGTATTTGGTTGCCATGCAGAAGTTGTCCTCTTAATTGCAGTTCCAAGACAATCAACAATAATTATGAGGTAGCCTGAGCAAGTAATTAGCAGTGTATTGTCTTATTTTAATCTTTTCTATTTTTCAAGCATCTTAATGAAAGAATACCGCTGTGTGTGTATGTGTTTGTGTGTGTGTGGTTCAGGTAAACCCTACATTATGGGGACAAGATGGCAATACCAGAAATCTTTGACCTTGTGGGGACATTTTGGTCCCCATGGGGAAAACTAATAAATCATAGGGAAATGTGCGTTTTTTAAATGTGAAAATGCCGAAAGTTTTCTGTGATGGGTAGGTTTAGAGATATAGTTAGGGGATAGAACATTTGTACAATATAGAAATCTATGGAAAATCTAAGGAAAGTCCCCATAAAACATGGAAACCCATCCCATTCTGTTAAATATGCACACATTAATTCACCCTTAATGAAGCCATTTTAACATGCAAAGCACTGAATTAATTCGCTGGTACATGGTCTTTCTAGAAACTTTTCACACTTTATGTAGACAGAAGAATTAATTAATGGCCACTCTGAAAACTGCTACTCTAATGAAGTAAACATTTAATTACAAAGTAAACCCATTTATCCTTGCAGTATTTTTTTTTCTTTTCCTTTTTCTGAAATACCTAAAGGAAAGAAAAATCACAAATTGGCTCTTATTAGAGGTGCACTCAGGTAGTTTGGTTGTTTTTGAGGTGCACTCAGGTAGTTTAATATTAATATTCATTCGATTAAATGTAAACATGTTTCTTAGATTTCCAAGATATAAAGTCTACAATCAAAATTTAAGAGATCTCAGTATGAACTCAAATATACTCTCATCACATTCTTGCACAAATAAATCTCCACTTCGATTCATTCTGTATGTATTTTAATTTAGGCTATTTTTATTTTTCTGAAAGAGCAACATCTGAGCAATTAAATGTTCCTCTGGGCATTGTTGTGTTTAATGTTCTTTGAATGATTAAAATAAACATGTCCCTTGTTTTCCATGATTATTAATGACTTCTGAGTGCCTATAACAGTGAACACAATGCATCCCCATTGCTGTCACCTCTCACATCTTCATATAATATTTCAAGGTAACACAGTATGTATTTCAGTGTCAAAGGACATGAAGCGGTGCTTATCTGTTGTTGTCTTGTAACCCTTCAGCACAGTAAATTACTTCAGTTGTGTGTTTATCAGACAGAGTGCTCTGTTTACAATATGTGTTGCCATGGATGCAGCACCCCTGCCTCTAAAAGGTGTGTATATATATATATATATATATATATATATATATATATATATATATATATATATATATATATATATATATATATATATAATATATATACATACATTATATTGCCAAAAGTGTTGGGATGCTTGCCTTTATGTGCACATGAACTTTAATGACATCCCATTCTTAATCCGTAGGGTATAATATGGAGTTGGCTCACCCTTTGCAGCTATACCAGCCTCAACAAGGCTTAGGAGTATGTTTATGGGAATTTTTGACCATTCTTCACTCTAAAAACTGCTGGGTTAAATATGGACAAACCCAGGGATTGGGTTGTTTTCACCCAGCCATTTTTTTTTTCAACCAATTTTGGATTTATTTTTTTAGCCAGCAATATAGTAATGCATGCAAATATAGTATAGCATGTTTTTGCTCACCCCCAAATAGGGTCAAATTTGTTGGGTATTTTAAGCTGAAACTTGACCAGACCAGAGACTTATATTACATCCTGTGAAAGAGGGCATAATAGGTGCCCTTTAACCCAACCTGCTGGTTTTGTCCATATTTTACCCAGCTTGGGTTATTTTTAACCCAGCATTTTTTAGAGTGTTCTAGAAGCGCATTTGTCAGGCCAAGCAGTGATGTTGGCAAGAAGGACTGGCTCGCAGTCTCCGCTCTAATTCATCCCAAAGGTGTTCTATCGGGTTGATGTCAGGACTCTGTGCAGTTAAGTTCCTCCACACCAAACTCACTCATGATTTTATGGACCTTGCTTTGTGCACTGGTGTGCAGTCATGTTGGAACAGGAAGGGGCCCTCCCCAAACTGTTCCCACAAAGTTGGGAGCATGAAATTGTCCAAAATGTCTTGGTATGCTGAAGCATTAAGAGTTCCTTTCATTGGAACTAAGGGGCCAAGCACAACCCCTGAAAAACAACCCCACACCATAATCCCCCCTCCAACAAACTTTACATTTGGCACAATGCAGTCAGGCAAGTACCGTTCTCCTGGCAACCGCCAAACCTAGACTCGTCCATCCGATTGCCAGACAGAGAAGCGTGATTCGTCACTCCAGAGAACACGTCTCCACTGCTCTAGAGTCCAGTGACGGTGTGCTTTACACCACTGCATCCGACGCTTTGATGCAGGGTTTGATGCAGCTGCTCGGCCATGGAAACCCATTCCATAAAGCTCTCTACACACTGTTCTTGAGCTAATCTGAAGGCCACATGAAGTTTGGAGGTCTGTAGCTATTGACTCTGCAGAAAGTTGGCGACTTCTACGCACTGTGGCCTCATTATGCGCTGACCCCATTTTTTTTTTCTAGTGAACATTTATAAAAGCTACTTAAATGCCCTAGTTGAACTTAAGGCCTAATCCTGGCTTAGGCTAAGCCCTGTCTGTGAAACTGGCCCTACATGAGCTGAACACAAGAAAATTTCTTCAAAAAGCTTACACTGTATGTCCTACGCCTTCCCTATTCTACTAATGGAAAAAATTTAACTGGTGCTGCATTAATTCCTTAAGTAGAATAGGGAAGGCATAGGACATACAGCGTAAGCTTTTTGAAGAATATGGAAATGCGGTTTTGGCAGAAGCACTTACAAAGGCAATCATTTGTTTATGTAAAGCATATACATTTACATTTTTTTTTTAAATGACAGATCGTTTCGCTAGATAAGACCCTCATTCCTCGTCTGGTATTGTTTAAAGCCCTTTGAAGCTGCACTGAAACTGTAATTTTGACCTGCAACCGTCTGAAGGCCATTGAATTCCACTATAAGGAGAATAATCCTGGAATGTTTCATCAAAAACCTTCATTTCTTTTCGACTTAAGAAAGAAAGACATGAACATCTTGGATGACATGGGGGTGAGGAATTTATCAGGAAAATTTTATTTGAAAGTGGACTAATCCTTTAATCATTAAGAAATTTACTGACACCTACTGGCAGTTTTAATTTCTTATTTAGAGTATAATTTCATTTAAAAAATCATATTTCCATAATAATAAAACAAACAAACAAAACATTAAAGGTATAGTTCACACAAAAATGAAAATTCAGTCATCATTTACTCGCCCTCATGGTCCAAAATATTATGGGTAATAAATTCTGTGTTGTATCAAATAAAATATTTCTTGCTGATGTTACTTTTTGTAATGTTTATTTGATGCTTTACACAATAATGGCTTTATATGATCTTTTGGGCGTTATTTCTCAGCCATATTTGATGTACGATTAATTTGCATTTAATTCGCTTAATTAATCACCATATCATGTAATTAATATATATATTAATATATATACAGTGAGCAACCTGACTAGTGTATAATGCTGAAGGCTGACTGCCCTGTGAGCCACTTTAACAAACAGACAAAACAAAGTTCTTTTTCACACAGCTTAATTAAACTTTACATATATATCAGTGGTGTTCTCTAACTCTCTAGGACAAATTATCCTTCAGAAGAAACATAACGTCACCTAACTGTGAAGGAACAACCTGCCTGCACCTTCTTTTTCTGGCCTTTGTTGTCCTTATTTTGGGTTTTTCAGCCTTTCTCCGGTCACATCTGATGGCCTGCGATTATCTGTGATCATTGCACAGGGTGTGGAGGTAAAGGGCGAGTCATTATGCAGCCGCCCGAGCAGAAAACGAGGGCAGCAGTATGGCATCCTGCCATGCCTCCGCTGGTTGCACAGATGCACAGTATGATTAATATTACCATACACACACATACACACACACACACACACTGTCCTTCTCCTCTCACTTCTCTTCAGGTAGCCCAAACATGCTAATCACTGACTGTTGATGTTAAGGAGTAGGGCAAGTTGCTCTGTCTGCCATATGGTGGCGAGTAAACACTCTTTAAAACGAATGGGGGGTCTTCATCAGAATCCTGCCAGCTCAGGAGAAAAATAGAAAAAACTGACCAAAACAAAGTCATTCAAAGCGCTGAGCACACAAGAAGAACCCAAGCTCACCTTGAGTCTGTCCTCCGTAAAGGCCAGGTGAGAACAAGAAGAGATTTGTAACTCAATTAACCTTCTTTCACCTTTTCAAAGTTCCAAAATCCTTCCTAAAGTCACCTTTTTTTAATTCTGTTTTTTTTTTTTTTTTTTTTTTTTTAAGTTTGCCACGAGTTGGGGATCATAACATATGTCTCCTATTTGGTGTCAGAGAATAAAGTGGCCCAAAAGTAATTGGATATTTTAGTCACACTTAACTCTTTTCCTGCCAGCGCTTACTATAAAGTCCCCAGCCAGCTCCAGCTTTTTTGATCATATTCACAAAGCCTTCATGGCCCCCAGAATTAATAAACTGTCAATATATCAAAGTTCATTAACACCCCAAAGCTTGCACAGATATGCCTCTTTGTGTGGTCGACATTTTTCTCTGTAACATTAGGCAGTTGTGATTCATATACTGTTGAATGGTTGGTGATCACGTTAGCTTACTTGTGTGTAAGGCACTTCTATCCTTTCCTTCTGGACTGTGTCAGAAATCGCCCCCATACCATTAAATAGGGCACTGTTTCAGGCGACAGCCATTTGTAGTTATGTCCGAAACCATAGTGAACATTATCGAGTGCACTTATTCAATCCCACAAAGCACCACAATTACGAGCGTACAACTGATGTGCGCCAGAGATTGTATATTATAGGGAGATGAGAGGGTCTTTATCTCTTACCATTGGAGAAAGTGTAACGGATAACTTAATCACATGTGGAACCTCTCAGCCTATTGTATAATGGCAGTGACATCGGTGCACGCCGTTCAAAACTCCTTCCCTGCGTACCGCCACAGCCAGAGCCTTATCATTAGCTGTTACGTTTTTTTGGCTAAAGGTCGCAGGCTTGCCTTCCAGTGGCTTTGTGTGCGCTCGCTCAGCGGCTAGAGAATACCCATAATGCACTGTGAGAGTTGTGCACCAAATGAATTCCCGCATCTGACCAGAAGATATTACCCGAAGGTGACACATCCATCCATCCATTTTCCAAACTGCTAGTTAAATGTGGCTAGAGCGTACTATTTTATAGGTATAAATTCCTTTTTAATTGATTAAAAGCCACCTATTATGCCCCTTTTTACATGATGTAAAATAAGTCTCTGATGTCCCAGAGTGTGTATGTGAAGTTTTAGCTCAAAATACCCCACAGATAATTTTTTTATAGCATGTTAAAATAGACAGTTTTGGGCGGTGAGCAAAAACACGCCATTTTTGTGTGTGTCCCTTTAAATGCATATAAGCAGCTGCTCCCGGCTGCTATTCAAGAAGAGGGCAAATTGTCTTTCATCTTTGTGTAAATTGTCTTTCTAAATGTTTCATTAGCATGTTGCTAATGTACTGTTAAATGTGGTTAAAGTTACCGTAATTTCTTACTGTATTCAGGGAGACAAGAGCCGTCGCTATTTTCATTTTTAAACACTTGCAGTCTGTATAATGCATAAACACAACTTCATTCTTTATAAATCTCTCCAACAGTGTAGCATTAGCTGTTAGCCACGGAGCATAGCCTCAAACTCATTCAATATCAATGTAAACATCAAAATAAACACTGTACTTACGCAATTAGACATGCTGCATGACGAACACTTTGTAAAGATCCATTTTGAGGGTTATATTAGCTGTTTGAAGTTTTTTTATGTTGTTTAAGGCAAGCGTGAGCTCTTGGGGCGGGAAGCACAGGATTTAAAGGGCCACACACCCTGAATCGGCTCATTTCTAATGATGCCCCAAAATAGGCAGTTAAAAAAAATGAATTTAAAAAAATCTATGGGGTATTTTGAGCTGAAACTTCACAGACACATTCAGGGGACAC
This sequence comes from Chanodichthys erythropterus, assembly GCF_024489055.1. NCBI lineage: Eukaryota > Metazoa > Chordata > Actinopteri > Cypriniformes > Xenocyprididae > Chanodichthys > Chanodichthys erythropterus. The sequence goes on along the minus strand of NC_090241.1, from coordinate 8,217,086 downwards.
CTTAGACTTATATTACATCTTTTAAAAAAAGTTCTAGGGCACCTTTAATAAATTATGTTGTCATCTTGGTTTTCACTATTAGTACAAGTCTGTTGTAGCGGACCCCGTCCGAATGATGGCCAAAACTTTACTGATGAATTTCATGAAGTTTATTGTACATCAGTCAAAAGATTAAGTGTCTGTTTTCACTCCAGAAAATCACCATAAGAGCTGAATAAAACACAGTACAAGAGGTGCACGGTAAAGTCATAAATTCTCTCTCTCCCTTGTATTATCATCAACATATACAGCGATCAAATTACACAAACACTTGTTACAACTAACAGTAAACAAATATATACAGACCTTATTCTTTTTTACAATGGGGGTGCTTAATAAACTGGTAAACTGTAAAGTGTGTGCTCTCCCCTTCATTGCTGCCGTAACCAGTTTCACTCCGGAGACTGTAAGCTGGATTATGAATAATTAGTACTGATCCATCCTTGAGTAACAAGTTTATAGCAAAACCTGTGTTTCGTATTGTCCCTTTGCATTGACCCTCGTTCACAAAGCAGTCTGGAATGAAATGATCTGTGCAGACATAAACAAATTTAGGTATATTTTGGGGCGCATTACCTTCAAAAATAAAACTAATCCATTGCATCCTCAGTGGCTCAGATATTTGTAGAAAATGAAGACACCTATGTTCACTCTTACATCTAACAACAGAACACCGGAATTGACCCTTCGCCAGGAGATTGATTGACAGGCGATCTAACCAATTATAACGCAGAATCCGCCATTTTATCCGACAAAGCAGTCAGGAGAGTTAGCAGATTAACGGTGGACCACTTGAAAAATGGTATGTACTGACGTCTTTCTGCGATTAAAACAACATTCCTTATGATGTTCATTCATGTTTATTTGATGCTATATAAATTAAATAGTAATAGATGATCGGTTCACAAGCCACTTGAACTGTGGCGCTACGCTGTCAGGACACATTAAAGAGCCACAAAAGGTATTTATTGTTTAAATTTCTTTAAAAATGACAAAATTTGAAACTTTGTCTCATATCAAAAGTAACCTGCTCTGTCTTGTCTGTCGACGTGTTGTCAGTGTCCTCTTTGCTCCGCGATGTATTTTTCACTGTTTGAGAACATGATGTCTGGCGAATGATCGGCACGGCTGGTCGGACGTAGCAACAGTAACTAAAGGGGGCGGGTCTTTGTGAACGGTCAGTTGTTTACGAGCATTTTTGTCGGTAAAGCTCTGCTCGAGCGCGGAGAAAATGGCAGACAGCGTACAACTGAGGGAAACTATGGTAATTCAACGAAAACCATGGCTTCACGGGGCTTATTGCTTTTATAATACAGTTACCACACAATACAAATATTAAAGCCAAAAAATTGACATAATTTTTTTTTTTTTTTTAAACAAAAAAGCGCAAATTTCATGACATTAAATGATTAAAAGCCTTTCTTCCGCTGGAAAAATTAGTCCCTGACCGTGAACAGCAACAGAAGTTACATTTATTATGCCATTAGATGGTGGCAAAGATTGTCTTTATGAGCGAGTCATTCAGTCACAAAGACTATATTGAAACTTGTTGTGAACATGAACAAGATGCAAATGACAAATGCTTTGACTAGCGCTATCAGTGTCAGCAGGGCCCGGAAAACCCATTAAATGTTAAGAGGACAAGATCGCAGTGGACATTCAAACTGATTTTTTATTATGAACATAGGACTGGCCTGAAGGAAAATGCTAAATCAGAATGCAGGTAATACACTCAGTTACGTTACTTGATTTCTCTCTCACAATACTATTCTATTGTAATGCAGTAAGCTTCAATGAATAAAATCAAATGAGAACAAACATGTTTATGTTGCTAAGATTAGTTGCTAGGACACTCAGTGGTGCAGCGATACAAGTAATGCAGTCAGCTGTATGTTTTCAGGACTTTTACAACGGCTCCGAACACGGCTCAACCAATCAGAATCAAGGGCCAGAACTATCCGTGTTATAATGATTACTAAACAGCAAGCACAAACTATGCAATAGCAGCAGACCTTTCGAATTCATTCACTCTTTCAAGAGGACTATATCAGCGGACTAATGTAGTGAATTGTGAATGAGGTACAGGGGACAATTTAGGATAAAAATCATAGACTGTAAAAAAATATGGACGTAGCGTCCGTGATGTCACCCATAGATTTCTGAACAGCAATTTTGAGCATAGACAGTAAAAGAAATGGACACAGCAACCCCATTGGAACTCAATTGAGTCAAGTGAAGCCCATTTTTAGCGATTTTTAGCACTTCCGTTTCTGATGCGCAGACTCACACTAAGCTTGATGACGTCCGCAACCTGTCTGACAGATGTAAATCTTCTAGTAGCTGTGCGTGCAAACTGCCATCGTTAATCTTGCAGAGACGGCGAGCTTGAGCGGGGAGTTCTTTGGCGTGAGTGAGCAGGAGTAAGTATTCTGATTAATTATTTTGTGTAGTATTTTAAAATGTAACGCCAGTACGCCATATTAAGATAATCTCCCCGATTGTCTGCGAGCTTCTCCTCCTGTCTGTACGGTAATTTCTGTACTGTGCGACAGAGAGTCGAGTGGTTATGACGCAATCGTTAGCTTATTTTTACAAAAACTGTTTCTACGGGGCCATAATGTAACATAGAAGGTAATGGAGCCCTTTATACATTGTCGTGTATCTTTGGAAATAAATAATAGACAAATGGAGTCTTTAAACCCCTCAGATGTAAAGTTATTCACTGTCAAAGTGACGCCAATATGAATGGGAGTCAATGGGATGCTAACGAAAGTGAAATTCTGCTACAAGATGGCAGCACGCGGCCGACTTCAACTTCCGGTCGACTTCCTTGGGCACTGGTTTTGAGGCATAAATGAGGCCGCGGCCATCTTAGCTGCGCGTCACCGCACGTCACTCCCGGATAACTGAAAATGGGCAAAGAGGCGGGGAGGTGCTTTGAGTTGATGTGACTGGTTGCTAAAACCACGCCCGCCTAGCTCGACGTGACCATGTTAGCAAGCAAAGGAGCTATCTATCTAGATCAGATACTATCTAAATTATTAATGAAGATAAGTTTTATCATCAGAAAGTTCTAAAGGTTAACTGTCAATCTACGGTGTTTCTTTAACACCAGTAGTGTTGGGTGTGCAAATAACAACATATGGAACATCAAATGGGACTTCATACCTTTATAATAGAGATTGCGAGATGAATCCAATCTGTGGCACTTGGGTAAAATATAAATGTCCATTGCAAAACAGAAAAAAAAAACATTTCACATTTCTTCTGAATGATCTGCTCTCTGTCATCGTTCTTCAAGAAAGGATGCAATCTGAGCAGCGATCGTATCTAACAAACAAATGAGCCTGTGTCCAAAGTATATTTTTTCCAAAATAGTGCAGCAGTTTTAGTTATAATATCCAAGCAGTGCTGTCAGAGTTGTATATCCTCCTGGTATTGTCATTGTAGTAAATCTCGCAATCAAAACTTTCAGCCAATGCCACGATCCAACAATGTGTGTTCTGTGTCTCTTCCCCGTGCATGCACACAGACACACATCAGTCTCGAATATTATGCAGCAAGCCATATTTTATGATTGTATAAAATAATCGAGAAAAAAAGCAGCTGAGGTAACATGACGGCTCACAGACTGCAGCGCAATCTACCTGTCACTCAAGTGACCACGCCCTTAATTATGCAGAACTTTTAAGGCTTAATATAATTTAAACGGATAAGTTATAAAAAAATTCACCCCCCTCAGAGTTGTCATGAAGGGCAAAAATAGCAGTATAGACCAAAACCACAATTTGAAGCAACTTGTAAACATGTTTTTTTCTGCTATAAACTTCGCCAATTTAACATGGGACTCTATGAGATTCTGCTCTCTTTTGGAGCCTGTCCCTAGCGGCCAGTCGATGAATCGCAGTTTAAGAGAAAGGGGGAGGTTGCCGCTTGATAAAAATGTATCTTCTTCTTCACTTGATTTTGGATCTGAGATGCTGTACTATTTCGGAACATCCGTAACAGCGCCCCTACTGTACATGTTTGATTATGCACTGTATAGAAATGCAGTGTAACAATGAAAACATGGATTGGCTGGGAAGCGTTGTGTCATAAATGGTGGAAAATATTATCAATGGTGGGGAAAGAGTTAATAATATAAGAATATGTCAATCTATCTAACTACACTTTTTTAAAGAAATAATTTAAATTCATGCATTAAATGCATAAAATTGATTAAAAAAAAAAAGTGACAGTAAATGCATTTAGATCCATCTAAAACTTTGATTAAAATATGGAAGGCATTAATGTTCTCTATCTATCCATCCATCTATCTTCATTTTTAAATTTGATGTGCTTTGATATTGAACGTGTAAACAAACAGAGTAATGTTTTGAAAAACCCACAGAGCAAAATCGAAATTAATTCAGTTCTGGACATTTTAGGACTTCCAACACCTCCAGCCACAGTTGCTGTAAACTGGCAACCTGAATGTTCAGTGAACGAAAACAAAAAGCATGCCTTTATCTTCCATGTTAGCCCAGTGTCTCATCCCCCTCGTATGACCAGTCTTATCGCTGAAGCGTGTCTTGGCGTGGTCTGTGTGCAGCTCCTCTGCCCCTCACACAATGGCCTGTGCTTATCTGCTCACCGTGGCTCCACTCCACCGCCTGGCGCCACCCCGGGCTGAATCATCACAGCGTCCTGCACCACAGCGATACAGACAGAGAGATACACGCTGGAGACGGACTGACCGACTGACTCTGTGTTTTACTTTCCTCTTATTTCTTTTGTGCGCTGCCTCTTAGTATGTATGTGTTATCATCATCGTCCACCTGTTGTCTGAGCCTGTGACCTGAGAACTGAGCTTCCATCAGAGCCAAAATAAAGATAAAAAAGGGAAAGGTACGAGAAAGCAAAAACTACAAACAGTAGAGTGTTCTATAGCTAATATATCACTCTAAATAATGCTGGGTTGCTGGCCAATATTTAACCCAACTGCTGGATTTGTCCATTTTCAACCCAGCTTGAGCTGTTTTAACCCAGCATTTTTCAGGGTATAATATAATATAAAAGCCCCAAGAAGCCATGGTTTCTTAGCTGTTCTATATTCATTGTAAACCATGGCTTTACAGGGCTTATTGCTTTTATAAAATGGTTACCACACAATACATTGTTCCAAAGTGTAATATCAGTAGGATTTCAGTACAATTGCCACGAAACTGCTCAGACACAGTTGAGTTTTATTCAGGTAATCCAGAATCATAATCCACAAAACAAAGGGCAGATAATCCAAAAAGACAACAGGGCAGAAAAACTCACAAAACCAGGCAGAGGACCAAAAGCCATGACACGGTAAACCAGAGAGAGCGCACTCAGAAATGCAGTTCAACACCAACAAAACTTCACAGTGAGTGAATGAACACACAGGGTTTAATGCTGCCTTCACGTGCGCTCAGAATTATCGTAAATACGAGTTTCAAAGGTAAAAATTGCACATGAACGCCGTCCCATTTCCCAACTTGAATGCACTGAGCTCGTAATCATGACTTTAGAAGCGGGAATTGTGACATTTTCAATAGCTTGTGAAGGCAGCATAAATATGCAAACAAATACGAGATAATGACAAACACGTGGAAGTAATCAGCACATGAGTCCAGGCAAAAGGTTATGGGAAATGTAGTTCATGAAATGGTAAATGAGACATGAAGAGTTCCCTCTGGTGGCTATCATAGGCACTCCAACTGGCAGGCGTCACAACAATAAACATTCAGATTGTAGTTTTTCAAAGAAAGTGTGTTTTGTTTTGTTTTGTTTTTTCGTTTTTTTTGGGGTGTCAGTCTCAGACAGGTTTGTTAAATAGTTTGCCAGGTCTTCTTAGGTAAATGGAAAACCTACTTAAAGAGGTTTATCCACATTATAAAGGAAGTCACAGTTCTTATGCAATATGGAGGAAGAAAGATCTTTCTGAAGATGAAAAGCATTAAATGGTACAATGTCTTGTAAAAGGCATGTAAACAACTAATATTTTGCGAAAACTGAATAGAGATTATCGAACTATCAAAAGATTTGTGAGTGATTTAGAACAGAAGAAATCGGTCAGATAAAGGCTTATTAAAGGTACAATATGTAAAATTTTTGCAGTAAAATATCCAAAAACCACTAGGCTAGTGTTATATATTTTGTCCAGCTGATTACAAACAATATCTCTAATGTTTTCAACTACTTGTAAATCATGAGAAAATTCCCATTCTAAACAGTGACACGGGGCAGTGCAGTCGCCTGTCAATGACGTCAGTTACCTTTGTTACCGCCTTTACTGACGTAGAAACCACATGACAACAGTGCCGTGGACAAATGCAGAAGTAATGTCTAGCGTCCAGCAAACCACTAGCTTGCTTCAAGCAGTTCCTTATTTACTTCTTGCACGTTTTATGGTGGATTGTGTTACTTATTTATGGAACATAATTACTGTTTACCATCTGCCGCTGGTTCTGTCGACAAGGACAGCTCCCGTAAACTCATGACCGGAAAAGCGGAAGCGGCGCCGGCGACTGTGTCATAATAAAAGTCCTGCTGCTCGTGAGGCGTGTGTTGATCAATCGCTCCAGCTCCTCGTTCAGCTCCCGCAACACTCGGTCCTGCTCTGCTTCATACTACAGTAACGTTAATAATCGCATCCACGAACATGAGTTCTTCCAGACTCCAATCCCTATTCTTTTGCACCGTCCGTTTAGATGGAGACCACATGTCCCAAATTTCCGCTCTAAGACTTGGCGTCATCAAACTACACCTTTGTTTTGAATAGGCTTCTAGCGACCTCTAGCGGAAAAAAATATCAGAAATTGTACCTTTAAGGAAAGTTTCTGTCAAACAAATTAATTGTGTTAAAAGGGCAGCAATAAGAAAAGCCACTGTTGAGCAGCAAACGGGTATTTGAAGCTGCTGGAGTCTCAAGAACCTCTCCATGCAGATGCAGGCTGGCAGCTGTGCATAAAGTTGCATTTCAGCCACCCCTAACCAAAGCTCACAAAGAGAAATGCTTACAGTGGGTGTAGCAATACATGAGGGGCTTTTGCACCGGAGGAACCTTTTCATAGTTCCAAGAACTATTGGCTGATGATTTTTCCATGTTTGCACCGCAGGAATTAGGAACGATTTTAGTTCTAGGAACTCCTTTTGGAGGAACTAAATTAGCTCCTACTTCAGAGTAGGGTCTAGCACTATAGGAACTATAAGTGACATGAGTGTACATTGATTGGTCAATGCATGTCAACTAACGCCCCCCGGCATTTTTAAAAAGTCGTGTAAACATTTACTCCACGAAAATGGAAAACAGCGAAAATGGCATTTACCTGTTGTCTGCAGGTTTTTGTTCTTTTCTCCGCCTCGATGATATGTAAAACTGAAAGCTGTCATAGGAGATTTCGTCTCTTAGCCCCAAATTTTGCTCTTTCAGTCGTGTAAATTATGCATTTATATATTACATTACATTATGTGTTATCACGAAACCCACGACACAGAACAAACACAGCTCCGATCATGACGTCTTCCATCCACCAGTTTTTAGCGTTTGTAAATAAATTACTGTAGTTCTTGGAAAACTATCCTAGTGGCTAGTTCCTAGAACTATTCAGTGTGAAAGCCCCTATGAAGACTCATTTTTAAATAGTTTTATTCGACAATGGATGGTCTAGATGGATTGATTTTGGGATGGTTGGTGAATGGCCAGCAAGGAGCTTAGCGGGTGATGGTTTGGGCTGGAATATTGGGAAATAAGATGGAAGGTCCCTTCAGGGTCTCTGAGGGTGTCAAAATGACTTCTGCGAGATATTTGGAGTTTATAACTGACCGTTTTCTGCTATGGTATAAAAAGAAGGATAGTGCTTTCTGAAATAAAAGGATCCCAGGCTGCAAAAAACACCACGACAATAAAAATGTACTATTTCTACACCCACTGTAAGTGTTTCTCTTTGTGAACTTTGGTTACGGGTGGCTGAAATGCAATTTTATGCACAGCTGCCAGCCTGCATGGAGAGGTTCTTGAGAAATTCTTCAAAAGGTTCTTCAAATACCTGTTTGCTGCTCAACAGTAGCTTTTTATATATTTTCAACACATTTAATTTGCTTGACAGTAACTTTCCTTAATACGCCCTTTATCTGACCGAGTTCTTATGTGCTCTAAATCACTCACAAAGTTTGATAATCTCCAGTTTTCGCAAAATATTAGTTATTTTCATGCCTTTTGTAAGACATTGCACCATTTCATGCTTTTCATCCTCAGAAAGATCTTTCTTCCACCCATATTGCAAAAGAACCGTGACTTGCTTAATAATGCGGAAAAAAACCTCTTTAAGTATGTTTTCCATTTACCTAAGATCTGGTAAGCTATTTAACAAGCCTGTCTGAGATTGATACTAGATGTCTAAAATGATATGAGACAAACACTTTCTTTGAAAAACTGTTTTATTGTACTGAAATCCTACTGATATGTCACTTGCATAATAATTTGGAACACAGTGTATATTAAAGGCAAAATAACAAACAAACAAAATAAACCAAACACAAGAAAATCAGGGAAAACCAGGGAGCAGGACTGATATCAATGACGTATCATCCACCAGAGGAAAAGACCAGACAACGAACACAGGGAACACAAGGGCTTATATGCACACACAAGATAACAGACTAACAAGACACACCGAGACAGTTCGGGAACTAATCAAACAAGAAAACTACAAAAAACTACAAAAATGGCACACAGGACTAGACAGGAACAGAACCAGGGCAAAATGCAAACTAAAAGACCACATAACAAAACACAAGAAACACAAAAATACTTCATTATTACATAAATAATAAAGTTACTTTTGCCGAAATACATAATACATGGAACTGCAGCAACACACGCAGTGGCACAATAACACTGATGAGGTCACAGGTGAGTAAATTACACTGTGAACGCAGCTCAACCAATTACAATCAAGGATTGAAACTATTGATTATTGGTAATTACTTTTTTATTGTCAGGACAATAACTGTACATTTTTGCATGTTATGTGTTTAGTCTATAGGCGCGTAGTGTTTTTTTACAAAGTGACATCGCCAACTGCTGGCCTGGCAGCATAATACAGCGTTTTTAGTTGTTTTCGCAGATCCGGGGATCACTTTGACAACATTTTCGTCTGTATGAGGAAAAAACAAAGGAAAACTTTTCCGTATTTGGTACATCGTTGTCATGTAAACGTACCCTAAGAGAGGAGATGTGGAGAATCATAAGCCCCTGTGTGGTGACTGGATCTCCTCATTAAAGATCTTTCTTGTTTGTCATAACCTGCCGGTCTAATCCTTCTTTAGGCTTAAATCCTGTCACAGTGCTCAAGGGCTTTAGCTCTACCCCTGCCTTATGAAGTAGAAGCTACCTCTACCACAACACTCAATACTTGCCATTAGTGGGACACTCCTGTGGGACGGGACCTTTGGCTCCCATTAGAGAAGTCAATAGAGCTAATACAGCGGATGGAGAGCACCTATATGCAAAGCCTGTGGGTGCAGATGTGTAACTGTCTAGATCTTTGACTATCCATTGCACATGTACTCTTTTGGGTGGGAGTTAAAGCCCAGATTTAAGACCACTAGAATCAGCACTGTTTTCTTTTTAGTTTATCTCATCTTTCTCTAAGCGGCTCTGACATTTGGCTCTCATGGGGTATTACTTTCTCATTGTGCCCATTAACAGTGGCAACAGTCAGGGATCCGATACAATCCACCTGCTCTCTAAGCAAGCGGATTATTGAACATTGATTGGCTGTCAATAGTCACCTTGCACAGTCTGCTTGTAGTCCCACAGTGGAAATTATCATTTGTTTTTGATTTTTTGTTATGAAACACTGTTAGAAACTATTTAATGTGTTAATCATTTATCTGTGCTACTTTTAAAATGCCTTTTAGTTGTATATTTAGTTTCACCCTTGTCCCAGGCTCAGATTTCAGTCTTAAACTATGAAAAAAATTATTTTGTTTGTTAGTTTGTTTGTTTATTCCTTTCAAATTTACTACCCTTAAAGGGTTAGTACGCAAGACTTTCGTTCAGATATTTTTAATGAAATCTGACAGATTTATGTCCCTCCAGTTACGCAATATGATATCAAAGAGGACAAAATTATTTGTGTTGTTTTTCCTGCTTAAAATTGGACACTTTAACAATATCAATAAACATTTTCATAAATTTTTAATTTATTTATTTTTTATAAGTTTGTTGCCTCGAGGCAACATTGTACCACAATGGAAAAATGTTAAAATTTGGCATTTTCATGTAGAAAAAAGAAATATATTTATTGAAAACATCAATTTCTTTAATTAGACACTTGAACGAACAAATTGATCTAGTTTTTAATGTATTAAAAGTTTTATATTTAATAAAAAGTAATATTTTATATCCAGCTGTTGCCCTCAGGCAACATTGTACCATAGTGGAACACAAATATTACCAAACCACCATATTTTTATGTTATTATATCAAGTTATCATATCCATATTCATCCTCATCTCCATCCTCTCTTTTAACCCTCTCTCCCTGACAGATTGTCACTATGATTTCAGCTTCCTCATGACCTCTCATTAACTCCTCATCATCACCCTCATCAACTGCCAGTGCTACCTGTGTTTTATACCTTTCTGAAGTGCAATAGAAAGTGTGCAGATCATAATATATGCAGATATAGTATGTGAATTAGTATTCTTATAAGTGCATTACAAAACCATGTGAAAATGCAGATATATTTAGATAATTCTAACTCTTTTGCTTACAAATGCAATACATTTGCATTCAAACCTATTATGCCTGTATGGCCGTATGCGATTCCTTTATGGTACAATGTTGCCTTGAGGCAACATGCAGTTTTTTGTTATTTTCTCAAAAACATTTGATGATATATAATGTAAAGTTCTTAAAAATACGTATTTACTTGCCAGTGAAGGTGACTCATATTTTTGTGGGTGATTAAATGGATACAAACAAGTGAAAAAAGCATTTTTCATTAGAGAAAATATGGAGTCATGTGACGTGCACGTGTGCTGAAAAGGACACAAAATGGACCCCTGTTGGTCATGTTATGGTCTTTTTTGCACTTTTATTGATTAGTATTTGAGTTATTCTGTCCTGAGATACGTTTGATCAATCAGTAGGTGCCTTTTTTTTTAAAAAAAAAAAAACAAACTAAACTAGAACATGTTACCAGGAGGCAACACCGTACCATAGAGGGTTAACAGCTATGCAACCACTTTGTCACTTCAAAAGGTTCATAAAGAGTTCATAAAACAAGCCTAATTTTCTGAAGTGACAATAACTTTATATGATGAACAGATTTAATTAAAAGCTTCTATTCATATATCTAAACATGCATCGACTCGCAAATTAGTTGTGGTAAAAGGAAGCTCAAGCACGTTTGCTTGATATGCGAGAACCAATGAGATTCATTTTCACGTGTTATAGCAAGTTTGAGCTTCCGCAAGAACCAATGAGGTTTGTAACTTCTCGCACGTCAAGGCAAGAAGTACGGTTGCGCTTGTTTGTGTTCGCTGATCAATGTTTATATGTGAATAAAAGCCTAAATTCAATATGCTCATAATATATAGCACTCGTGTCTCTTTAGAAAATTTGGACTAAACTGCCCGATTCCTGTGGAATTAGTTTTACGATCTCCTAAAGCATCAAAGTTAGTGCCATTAGGATTAGGGTTTGTTTACAGTGTCAGTGAAGTTTTTACTTTTAAACAGTTCATTTTCAATCAAGCTGTAATTTGGCCAGATAATACAAACGTGAGAAAATATTATTTAATCGTTTGTTACATAGAATAGGCTACTACAGTAAAATAACCTACTACACAGTGCATCCTTTCAGATGTTGTGGACATTACACTGTGGTGCAGAAATGACAAAATTTCGAAACTTATCTGTGATGCATATCCTTTGTTGGCATTTATTAGTAGAATTGGTTAAACAAGCTAGTGAGAGTGTGAGCTTAAGTTTACCTGAACTTTCATTATGGCCAAATAGCGATCAAATAATCATCCCTGCTTTCAATATGTCACCACTAGGGGGAGGCAAATATCGTTGGAAACAAATCTCTTCCAAAATAAATAAATAATAAAAATAAAAGCTAAGACTGCACAATGTGAACATTAGTGATATTTATTATCTGACTGATATAATTATTATCCACTTTTCTTACTTGTTCTTGTTTTCTCATCATTCAAATGCTTGAGTGCTGTTGTTTTCTGCTCTTTATTTGCTAGAGTACATTCGTTCATGCGAGAGCAAGGACAAAAAAAACACATGACAGATTCTGAGCAGCAGAGGGCAGCATTTCTCCTTGAAAGAGCATACCATTAATGGGCCTTTCAAATCCAGAAACGGCTTTCATCTTATACCTCTTCTTTAATGGCAATGTTGAAATGTGGGTTTTAAATAAATATTTTGGATTTCATATTATTTTGATCATCTTTATTCATTTGCATACGTGCTCAACCGTCTGTAGATGTACTTGCCTGGTTTGATGCAAAACATTCACGACTTTGACTTCCATGAGAAGTACAGTCTGAAGGTGTATTTGTGTATTAGGGTGTATTTGTGTATTAGTGTGCATGGTGTGATACCTGCAAAAGCAGAATGAACGCACATATAAGCGCTCAGACACATCTTTGGATGCAGTAAATGCTGAGGACACCTCCCCGGAGACCACGCACAATTTTGACACACTGCAGACCGCGTTTAGAACCACAGCAAGCGCAGAAGTAGACAAATATGCCCCTCTCACAAGCACACGCTGGGGAGCGTCGAAAAGCCCAAAATCAGCAATATAAACATATAAATAATTAAGGTAAATGGGGGTGGGATTTGGCCTAGGCCGGTCCGGTGAGTTGATTTTAAATGCCGCTGATGGACAGGAGGATGATTTCTAATGAAGATCCATTGGTGTGTGTCGCTGTAAAAGCACGCAGACACTGTCTTTCCCTCTTAAACTGCGTCCTCTTCTCGTTTGAGTTTTACTTCAGGGACTCCATATGTCTCTGTGTGTGGGTTTTAGGCTTAAAGACACCGCAGGGTTTCTTCTTTTCATCTCTCTTATACCGGCGGTATCTTCACAACAGCTCTCAGGGTATTCTGTAACTGCTTTACGTCGTATTTGATGGTTTTCTGGTAAGTCTCATCGCTGCAGGAGTTTAGTAGCTGGAGTGGATCATGGTCACGGGCCTCCAGTGAGGATGCTTCGGTTCTGCTGACACACAGGGCTATTTTTGGGTCGAAAGCTTTTTTACTCTGTATGGTCGGACCTTGGAAAGGCTTAGGTTTCCGTGTAGGTCACTCTGTCCTTGCGGGTAGCAGGCCTGTTACAAACCTTACATGGCTTTTGTTCATGAAAGCAGTTCTGTACTTAAAGGGATAGTTCACCCTAAAATGAAAAATAAGTCACCAATAAGTCACAACCTGCTGTTGTTCTAATGCCATATGCCCTTCTTTCTTTTTTTGGACCACAAAAGGAGAAAAAAAAATAAATAAATAGTCCCGCGCTTGTCCATATAATAGAGTGGTGCAGGTATGGCGTCACTTTGTAGGCAGTTAGCATCACAGTGGTTCCCTTGATGAAAACCCAATAGGGTTTTTCCAAAAAAACAAGCTTTGTAATGATACTTACACGTTTTGTCCATCAAGATAATTTTCACAGATTGAAGCCAAAATGCAGTCACCAGAAGTAAAAAGCTAAAAGTACGCTATAAACGAACTACACAACATCACCATCACTAAGCTTCCGATAACTCTTTCAGTTTTTATCTAAAAACATTTTCCCAGAACGTTTGAGTTAGACTAGTTTATAAGTTCATAATTATGAGCACAATGAGGTTCTAAAAGCAGACTGAGCTTAACTTTTCGCCGTGATGACGTTTAATGACCCTGACTGCCTATGTAGTCCTATTTAGCCACTTGTTAGCAACCACCTTTTTCAAGACACATAACAGCTTAAAAAAATCATAAGTGGGGTAATACTGATGTATTTTATGTACTATAATAAAACGTAAAAGTGTCTTGAGCTTGTGTTCACTACAGACCTTTTGCAGCCATTTTAACCAAAATCCAAAAAACCCATTGACTTCAGAGCGATAGTGCTAAAATGCTAACTCGCTTTCGCATTTTGGCCTACAAAGTGATGTCTACCTGTACCACTCTATGGCAAGGAATAGTGACCAGCATCAAGTTTTTTTTTTTTAAAAAGACGCAGAGTTATCACAGAATGACCCCATATGACACATTTCGAATATCCCAAGTGTTCTAGGGGATCTACAATAGGGTTTGGTGAAAAACAAACTGAATTTTGATATATAATTTAATTAAATTCTTGACCTTAGCCATTGTTTTTATGTGCATGGCCGCACAATGTCTGCATTCGTGAGACTCTATAAAATATATAAATATATGAAATCTTTTAGCATTATAAATGTCTTTACTGTTTTGATCAATCTAATGTGTCTTTGTTGAATATAAGTGTCTTAATTTCTTCCAAAAAAAAATCTTTCTGACCCCAAATTAGATAGACAATGGGCCTGATAATGTGTGACAGATTAATAAGCATTACATTGTTTTTGTCTATATGGTGTACTTTAGAGCACCATGTGGTATAAGAATATAGCATATGGGTAGTATGGGTTTACCTAGTAGGCCAAGCAGTGACCTGCAGTGTGACATACTTAATATTATACCTCTATTTAACTTTTTTTATAAAAGTAAAAAATAATAAATCACATTTTTTTATTATTATTATTTTTAATTTTGTATAATTGTTATTAATGCAGATGGTACAACTGCATATTATTGTAGAAGAAACAACAGAGTATTTGTACTTAAACAGTGCCACATAAATTAATGAAGTTTATGTAATCTTAACTAATGTGTAATAGTTAAGTTAATTATTTTTTTCGGTAGATGTACTGAGTGCAGTACCACTGTCACTTAGAAATAAAGATGGACTAGATGATAATGAGTGTTGCTGATGGAGAAACAGTAATAGCCCATGTATACTACTATATGCAGCATTAAATGATGTTCAGAGTGGCTATAGCGTGCTAAGCTGTGGGCTTTCTATGGCTGGTGAACTGCAGCCCGTGGGCAGTGGCGCTGATAGCTGGTGGCCCTTCACCTTGTTCAGGAGAAATACGGCCCAGCGAGACCCCCGTCATTTCCCCCTCATACTCTGACAGGCCTGGGTTAATCAGTCTCAGTGGGAATACTGCTGTTCTCTCTCTGCGCTGTGAAGAGAACTTCTGTTCTGTAATACGCGTATCACAGATTCCCAAACACAGACAGTCGCCTCAAGACACATTCTCTCTCTGTAACTCTGAGTTTTCTGTGACTTCGCATGCCCATGCGGCTAACTGAGTGTCCCTGTTCTTTCTGATGCACATCTAGTGAACCTTAAACCTTATAATATACAGTATAATGTACATTTTTATGGCTTTTACAACACTCATCACCTGAAGCCAAGCGCACACTACAAAACTGAAGCTTATCTTGAACACATTCAAAGTCTCACCAATACCTTTGCAATTTTATTGACTGTTGCTCATTGCTATTGTCTCAGTAGTCGTAATACACTTGATGACAAGCCCCTACAAACCTAGTTCACCACAATCCACGTAAAAATAGTTACTGTGTTTATTGTGAAACTACTTAGTACTGCACAGATACTAAACTCACCACCATAATGCTAGGGCTGCTAGATGGGTTGCTACTAGATGTTTTTTTTTTTTGGCTTCAAAGTGATCTATTTGCTGGTTTTAGAGAGGTCTTGGGAAATTTTCAACTTACACAGACTACAAGACCAGCTTAAACCATATAAAACCATCAAAACATCTTAGTCTGAATTAATCACAATATCCATAAAAATATTAACAACTTGATAATAAGAAGAAATGTTTCTTAAAGGGTTAGTTCACCCAAAAATGAAAATTATGTCATTAATCACTCACCCTCATGTCGTTCCAAACCCGTAAGACCTCCGTCCGTAGTTTTTGTTATTTTTGGACCAAAATGTATTTTCGATGCTTCAAAAACTTCTAACTAACCCACTGATGTCACATGGACTACTTTGATTATGTTTTTATTACCTTTCTGGACATGGACAGTATACCGTACAAACACTTTCAATGGAGGGACAGAAAGCTCTCGGACTAAATCTAAAATATCTTAAACTGTGTTTCGAAGATGAACGGAGGTCTTACGGGTTTGGAACGACATGAGAGTGAGTCATTAATGACATAATTTTCATTTTTGGGTGAACAACCCTTTAAGCATATTAGAACGATTTCTGAAGGATCCTTTGACACTGAATACTGGAATAATGATGCTGAAAATTCAGCTTTGCATCACAGGAATAAATTACATTTTAAAATATATTCACATAGACAACAGTTATTTTAAATTGTAATAATTTTTCACAATATTACTGTTTTTACTGTATCAAGTAAGAGACTTTTTTTTTTTTTTTAAAAATTCACAAACTTCAAACATTTGAATTGTAATGTATATTAATATATAAAATAATACTGTATATCTCAATTTCTACTCTTCAGAAGTCCAAAATTTCTCAAAAGTTTCTGTAATTTTTTGTTTGTTGACTGTGGTGGTTAATACAAATACAACATATTTTCCTTTCTGTAAAAATAAATAAATAAATCCTTAAACCAGTCTAAAATGTTCTTTGCTGGTCTATCTGATCTAAAATTAGACTTAAATTGGTTTAGATTATCTGACTACTTGACGAGTGCCCAAAATCCATCTTAAACCAGCAAAACAGACCAGTCTAACCAGCTGGGTTTGGGTTGCTAGGGTGCTCTAAATGGTTTCTAGGGCATGACTAGACAGCTAGCAGGCTTAAACCAATAGACTGAATATCTGCCCAAAGCAAAAGAGCCAAACTCACGTGTCTGACGTTCTGATTCATTTATATCCCTCTCATCTATTTTTCAATGGAAGTCTTTGGGGTGGTTGCTAGGGACCTGTAACTGGTTGCTAGGGTGAATGAAGATTTTAGGTAATTACTTTTTGGCTGCTTGATAAGATAAGTCAAATGAGTGTGAGAGAGAGAGGGTTCTAAGGCCCTGCATGTGTGTGTGTGAAAACGGCAGTTAACGGATTTAAATTCACGAACATTTTGTCAATGTCAATCTGTGGGATTTTTTTGCCTGTTTTTTTTATCCGCTGTGCGACCATCGTAGGTCTGATCACTGAGAAAAGTCATAACACACCTCTCCTCAATAAGCCGGTCGATTTGACACCTCATTCAAGGGTCTATGACAAATGGTGTGGGACAAGTTGCACGCCAAAATTTTGTGTTGAAGAATAAAAATAAGTATGCAAGAGAACAATAGTGATGCATTGCCTTTGGCAAGCACCACTAATAACAATATATTTGGGTAAAAACAGTTATGTTCATTTTTAGAGACTCCTCCTGGCTCCAACACAAGCCAAAACACATGTGAATACAAACACACACACACACACACACACACACCCCAATTACACCAACTCACATGGTCAACAAGTATGACAGCATGCTCAGACATTTATGCGACTGCAAGGAGCTCAAACTGTCACAGCGGTCAAGAGAGACACAGGCATGGCACACTTTACCCCATAACCACTGACCCTCTGGACAAGCTGAGCACCCCTATGCCAGGACTGAGGGGATGTTCTCCATCTCTTTCCTCATTTCCTCTCTGTCTTTGTGGTGTTTGATTGGCAGTCTGTATACTAGCGGGGAGACTGTGGCTCTGAGCGCTCACGCTTGTCTCTTGGCTTTATTAATCATACTATTGACAGACACATAGACTGACAGGCCCCAATAAGAGCGGATGCCATCTTTATGAGTGTCCCACAGCTCTACAACTCTCAGAAACAGAGAGAGAGAGAGAGAGAGAGAGGTGCCCGCCAGGCCTGTAATCACAGCTAATTCACAGGAGGCTGCACTGGTCTAGTCCCTGGTGTCACTCACTCTCCTGTACATGAACACATACAGCAGTGTTGGGAAGTAACTAGTTTTATGTACACTTTTGACTTGCACCATAAAGTCTGCTCTACCTACTTAGACAGGAAGAGGCCATCTGACTGACATGTAACGTGACCAACCACAGTTTGTTTTGTTTTAATGTGCCATTTAGGGACAGGTACGAAACAGACAAAACAAATACCAAAATAACAGACGAGCATGCAAGTAATAATAATAATAATTTAAAAGATGGTGTGACAGTCTCCATAAACTATTGCACAGGCAACACTGAAGAAACCACAGGAAATGTGTGTAGACTTCTGTGATTAAAATTTGGCTAAACAAAATTCTGAATATCAAATATTCAGAATCTCAAATAGTTCTGATTTGGTTTTAGTGATTTGGTTCATTTGGGTGGTTGATTTTTAATGAACTGATTCAAAAAACAAACTCCTGGATCTCCATGTGCTGCATTTTATGTGTTACTCTTTTGTAGCAATGTTTTCAGTTCAGTTAAATGAATTAGGGTGTTGTTTAATTTTATTAACTTAGAATTTAGTGCAAGTTTAATATACTGTGTTTGATGAAGTATTATTTAAGTTTCACTGATATAGGCCTACTGTTAAGCTTGTTTCAGCCACCGAATAAAACAATAAAAACGTATAATTGCGACTTTTTATCTCGCAATTCTGACATTTTTTCCCAGAATTGCATGATATAAACTTGCAAATCATAACTGTGAGTTATAAAGTCATAATTGTGAGATAGCCTACATATAAACTCGAAATTCTGAGGAAAAAAAGTCAGACTTGTTTTTCTCAGAATTGGATTTTAAAACTTACAATTCTAATATCTCACAATTCTGAGAAAAGAATTTAGAATTGCAAGTTTATATCTTGCAATTGCAAGAAAAAAAAGTCAGAATTGCTAGGAAAAAGTCAGAATTGTGAGTTTATATCTCGAAATTAAGTTTATAACACGCAATTGAGTTTATAACTCGCAATTCTGACTTTATTTCTTGCAATTGAGTTTATATCATAATTCTAACATTATAACTCACAATTACAAGTTTATATCTCACAATTCTGAGAAAATAAGCCAACTCGCAAGTGTGAGAAAAAAGTCAGAATTGTGAGATAAAATAACGCAATTACCTTTTTAATTTTTTTATTTAGTGACGGAAACAAGCATCTATATGTTGTTGTTGTTGTTTTGTTTTTTTGTTTTTGTTAATATTAGTTAATATAATAGTATTTAATATAATTATATTTTGTTAATTTAATCGATATTTTTAAAATTTTTTGCTTTCAATTTAATTTTAGGTAAAGTTTTAGTAATTTTTATTAGTTTTTTAATGTCTGCAGTTTTTATTAATTTGATGTGGTTACAAGGGCTGCACTATATATCAAAATCAAATTTATATTTTGATATAGCTTAATGCAATAGTCTTCTTGCAAAGGCTGTGATGTAATTTATGTTTGAAAATTAAGAAATTAAGACTATTAAGCTATTTAATCATCTTGTGAAAATTCCTGTATTTTTTTCATATTGCAGTATATAGCACACGCAATGTCCGTTTTTTTTTCCAATTTCGTGCAGCCATATCTAGTGGTTTTGTTTATGTGCCAGATACTACACCGTTCAACTGAATCATATAATTCGTATAGTTAGATCATTTAAAGCTATAGCCTGCTTCAATGTATTTATCTGTTTCTCTAACATACACATGTAAACACACACTGATCGGCCCCTCATAAATCTTTCATGGCATGGTGCAGTCAAGGACTTTTGAAAGCACAGAACATTTCTGATTGGAGGTCCTGTGTGTTTTGTCTTTCTTTAAGATATATACACACACAACACATGAACGCACTCCCTGGACCGTGTCTGAGAAAAATGTCCTCAGAGGAGTGTGACAAAGGTCACAGGTCATGGGCGGACAATTCTTAGATGTGTTCAGTGAAATTTAGCTGCCATGCTAGCTGCATAAGCTTCAATACTGCTGGTGTTTTAGATCCCAAAGGACAGCAACAAATCAAATACACTGATACAGCTCAGAGGCTGCTAAACAGCATGACGGATGGGGGAATTGAAGCTTTCCTTGTGTCTAAGTGAGAATATTGGTAGTGCAATTTTATTTAAGACAGGGACATGGTTTGTCACACTTGAACAAGTATGCAGTGTGTGTTTGCTTGTCTTCACCAGACAGCACGCACGCATGTTGTGTTGTGTACAGTATGTTGTTCTTGCTCTAATGATGGCAGATGATGTATCTTTGATCACAGGTACAGGAACGGCCTTCACCAGGCGTTTGATTGCCAAGAGCTTCAGTCTTAGATTTGATGGACAACTGACTCATTTGTCTCCATATTCACTTGACAGTTTGTTGTCCAGTATCACAACTCTCTGAGATGAGTTTGAAAGAGTCTTCATGCTGTCTTTACCACTTTGGGGAAAGTTCTCTCTTTAGTGGAATGATATAAAACAATAAGTTAATTGAGAGTAAGGGTATCTCAATTATGCCCTTTTTTAAAGTCTTGATTTTGTTTTTGTGTTTTACTAGAATAGGTTTTCATGCTTGAATGTTCAAAACACATTATTTGACATTGTTGCAGCACCTCTCTTCCTAGTCTGTCAGTAACGCTCTGTTTATTTCCAGTCTCTTTGAAGCCCCTCCTTCGGAAAAGCGCAATGTGCTCTGATTGGTTGGCTGGACCAGTGTGTTGTGGTTGGTCAACTGCTCTGAGCGTGTCTCGTCGATGTCACGCCTCTTACCATAACAGCGAGTTTCAACACACTACTAAGTCAACCAGGCCTTGCCCCTTTGTTTTGCATATGCTTTGGGCAGGAATTATTTAAATGAGGAATATTGTGGCGTGTTTGTTCCCAGAAGAAAATTCAAGACTACAATGTTCAGGGATTCAGAAACAGCGCACACTGATATATATATATATATATATATATATATAATAACTCCTTTTGGTGTGACTTTGTAACTTTGCAGACCTTTTTCATGCTCAAACAGCACACTGACAACTCAGGAACTCTGGACTCAAAGAAAATCCTGAGTTTCAAACTCGTAATTACAACTTTGTAGTGCCACTCACGTGCGTTCAACCTGTAAATACGATTTTTCTAACATGACTTGAATGCAACATTTGATTGATGACATCATTAATGACATCATAGAACACTCCAGCGGGTGCCAGCGTGTCCCCAGGTGAAAAGACCAAAGCCATTGGTCTGCTGTTGTCTGTGAACCTTATTCATCAGATGAACTTGGTCCATTTCAGATCAATAAATTTTACTTTCATAAAACAATAATCATTTATCAACTCAAATGGCCTTGTCTGTTGTTGGGAGAGGCTGAAGGAATATGCAGGTTGTTATGAATGATCTGAAAGTACGAACGATTCTGAAGAACCACTTTACGGTATCATTTGTTCAGGTATTTTTGGGTGGCGTCACACGTCTATCTGTTATTTATTATGCAGGCTTTAATCTTTCCATTAGGGGCAACATTTGTGCCCTGAAACTGATTAATTGCAGAGATAAATTTGTACCGGCGAGAAGACCCCAGACTAAGAAATTACAGTTAACTCATAATTCAATAATTGATAACGTCTCTGATTGTGATTGCTCTGCTATGAAAAAGAGTCTCTTTAAAAGTTTATGGGAGAATTATTAGCTAATGGTCGTTGAAAGTTGTTCAGAGTTCATGAGTCCATTTCCTGTGTCTTATACTGCCATGTCCCATAATGCACTTCAAACTGTAATATGAGACAGTCGCACAAAAAAAAAATATATATATATAATATATATAAAATTATATTACCTTGTGTGTCTCAGCTGAGTTTCATTTCTTGTCTTATACTCTTCTTTTCTTTGCATTTCTTTGCCTTTCCAGACTTATATAGATGATAAATAACATTTCAACATCAAGATTTTAAGATAAATATTGGGTTAAAATGTACATGCTGTCACACTACAAAGTTACACACTTTTGCAAAGTTGCTGGAGGGAGGAGCCGTGGTGGTGAGGGCCTCAACGGCACCATGGGGACCGGCGAAGGAGCCGATGGAGGTGGAGCCCTTGGCGCAGACAGAGAGATGATGGACTGAACAATGCTGAAGGCTTCGGATTCTGTGACGGAGCCACAACAGTAAACCACGAGGTTGAAGCAGGTTACCGGAGGGGTGAGGTGAAATCGGAGCAACTGAGGGCTGAGGTGGAGCCTGAGGGAGGGCGGAGCCAGAAGAAGCCATAGGGGTGGAGGGACGGCCTGCAAGCCCGTGGCGGTGGAATGGCAACATCTTAGGCAGAGCCGATGTTCAGAGGGAGTCGGTGGTCCTTTGTGGAGCCAAAAGAGCGAAGGCGGAGGAGTCATGGATCACGGAACATACCGAAAGGGGGGTGATAGAGGGTTCGTGGTTTGCAGAACTTCGAATACTTGATGAGAAGTGGCACGTTTTAAATAAGAAAACATTTCAAAATCCTCCATTATAATTGCCCCAAATTCTTCTTAATGTATGCTACACAAAGACTTCATTTTAGTCTGTAAGATTGTAGCCACATTTTATATCCTAGTTTGTAAATTTTATTAGTAGTAGCCTATAAGTTAGAAGCCAGATATATTTTCTTTTAAGCTTTATAAATGTCTAAATGTTATAAATGAGTCTATTAACATATATATTTTTAATTAAAATAAATTCATTATGTAAAAAAAAACACGTTTGAAATTAATTAATGAAGACTTGTTTCGTTCCGAGTTTTTAAGTAAATTGCCTACAGGCTTAACAGTGTAAGATACAATCTTTATCAAGCATAACATTAGTTTCAAAGGTTATTTACTCATTTGATTGCAATTGCCACAACAATGGTGTTTATATCCTGACTATAAACTGTTAGCCCTATATTTTCGTAAGTTTGCAACAGAGTAATAGCAATCCTGTCAGCTGAAAAACTGTTTGTGAAGCTGTTGCAGACATAGGCCTACTGTATAGCTTACATGAGCACTGCTCTCTCTGGATCAGCGGCAGCGCAAAAGCAGGTTTGAATTAATTTTCTGGCATGAGATTGCAATATTTTAACGATTAATCGTGCATACATAAGTTATGGACCTGTAGCCTATGTATTTTTGTATATCATATTTGTATACCAGACCTCAAAAGTTGCTTGAGCGGGCCCTCTGCTTCCGTGTTCTATGGTCAGGGTGACGGGCCGAGGTGGAGTAATGGGATCAGTGGCCGGAGGAGGAGCCAGAGTATCCACAAGCCCAATCGGAGATGTCTGACGGAAGGCCCCAGGTGAATCCAGGATGCTGAGGATGAACAGAGGGACTGACGTGAGGCATTAGAGACTGGGCTGAACTTGGAAGAGTAGGTAGGAGAGGGACGCTGGGCAGGACCAGTGGAACTGACGATGAGAACGCTGAGACAGGTGAGATTAACAGGGGCAGAGAATCATCCTCTCCAAGTTCCTGTAAATAGTCTATGGAGTTTAGCCTTATCACACCTACTGCAGTGAGGGTGTGGGCAGAGAACATTTTCCACTAACGCTGAAATACGCGTGATGTGGCCGACTCACACAACAGGTCAGACTCGCGAAGCTCGGGCACCCCATCTGCGGTGGCTGCTGGTTGTCTCTCTGTGCAGTGGATGGTGAGCTGTGGGCTGGGCTCAGGTTCTGCAGTGACCGTAACTGATGATAGCTGGTTCCAGCCCAGTACAAGCTTTTAATGGTCCCATCATCAAAAGACGTGCACTGGGCCAGTTGGCAGAAGCGAGCTGTATACTCCAGCAACGGTGAATATACAATCCATTTCATGGGGTCCAGTCTTCTGCAACTGTTCCTGCTGCAGGAAGATGAATAACAATGAGGGTTTATGTACAAAAGCACAGTCTTTAAATCTCCACAGAATAACCCAACAAAGGCAGGCAAGAGAACACAACTGTAAACATAGATGAGACCAGACAAAGGTAGAAACACATGAACTTAAATACACCACACAGCTGAACGGGATAATGAAATCAAATCAGTAACCACGACAATAATGAGTGACAACAGCAGTAACGTAACACAAAGTCCAAACAGAACAGAACCGTGACCGATTGGCTCGTTTACTTTGAAGGCAGGATGTATTCCGCCATATTGCACGTTGCAGTTTCTCCCATTCATAACTAATAAGAGTGTACCGTCTTTCTGTATACCTATAGTCTTTGACTGAACTTTGAATTTTTTAGACCTGGGACAGTCTTGCACACTTCCTTCCTGTCACGTGCATGCGCACTCAAGTGAGCAAGACTTAAAATTTTGGACACTGGAACAAGCCCATTCTGTAAAGCTTGAAAGTCTGAGCAAGAAAATAAGCAAAGGGGTGGGGCTTAGCATTTACGCAAGAATTAGAACATGTTATTTAAAATAGTATTACATTCTCAAAAATAAAGTTTCCAAAAGGAGGTTTTCACAGCAATGCCATAGAACTTTTGGCTCCTCAAAGAACCTTTCAATTAAATATCTAGTTCAGTTATGGAACTCTAGAAGGAGCAGGCTAATAGGTCCTTTACATGGCACAAGCTGATTGGTCTCTTACCATCAGCTGATCCTGCAGGCAATGAGATTGCTTGCTCAACATTTAAATAGTCTGGTTTAGGGTTTGCTGTAGGCGAGTCCTGCAGCGCGCTATCAGAGTTCTTCTGAAACCCTACACCTCCCCCAGCTCCACCTGCCTAGATCTTCTATGGGATTTATTTATGTCTATTCATGCAGAAGCAGCAGCAGTGTATTTTACATGCTCACAGCAGTGTGTTTGTGTATCTATTAACAGTAGCAATTAAGTCCATAGTTACTCTGCAGCAGTAGCAGCATTGCAGATTTAGATCGACATTAACATTGCCATATGCAATAACATGCTAAAACAATGTTGACAGTTGTCATGATTGAATAGTTCAATTAAAAAAATCTAAAGAGCCACTATAAAGAACCTTTTGTGGAAAGGCAAGGTTCTGTAGATGATAAAGATGCCAATAAAGAACCTTTATTTTTAAGTGTGTAGATGACGTTTTGGATCTTAGTCAGATTCAGTATTTGTTGTCGTCACAAAGATGTTCCTATTTTCACTTAGCACATTCGCACACATGCTGTAATACTGTCAGAACTGTTTGGCAAACTCTTTATCACTGCCTTGCATCAGCAATGAAGGACCTAGCAGACGGGAATACAGACATTCTCATCTACTCAATGTGTCCTGCTTATTTTCCCGCTTTCATTCTTCAATCACCTGTATTAGAGCGGAGAGGAAGAGGAGAGCAGCTGTCACCTCTATGTGTGTTTTATGACTCTCAGTTCACAGTGTGAGGGGAAGGATGTCAGCGTTATACACACATAAGGAAATTTCATGTGGCGTCTCCTTATTTCACAGTCACACTCACTCAGAGCTCAACCGGACAAACAGATACACACTGACATCAGTGTGTGACTTTCAGTGTTTTGTGTGTGTGTGTGTTCTGACATATGTGGTTTATGAGGACACAAATGTGTATAATGATATGGGTTAAAACCAAATGGGTTAAAAAACATACTAAACATACTTTTTTTAAATTCATCAAATGCAGAAAGTTTTCTGTGATGGGTAGGTTAAGGGGTAAGGTTAGTGTAGGGGGATAGAATATACAGTTTGTACAGTATAAAAACCATTACGCCTATCTGGAGAGTCCCCGTAAACCACATATAACGTGAGTGTGTGTGTATACCTGGTAAACACTATTGTGAGGACGCCACAAGGACAGTATTTTTTGTCCTAGTGGGGACATTTTTTTGGTCCCCATGAGGAAAACAGCTTATAAATCATATTAAATTATGTTTGTTTGTGTGTGTGTGTGTGTGTGTGTGTGTGTGTGTGACGCACATGTGTTGAATATGCCTGTTTGTGTCTACTGCGTGTTTCTTGCAGTTAATGAAATATTAAAATGGCTGTTCTGTGCCCTACTTCAACCATTCTCATTTAAAAAAATGGGAGATACACTTATAATAGCAGTTTTTACTAGCAAAAAAAACATATTTTACAGTATTTTGCAGTTAAATGACATATAATACAGCATTAAACATTTATGTTTTTACTTTATATGGTAAGGTTTTATGTTTTTAACAGGTTTTTGCTGTAGCATTTTTGTTTAGTTTTTTCTGTGAAAATTACAAACATTTTTACAGTACACAGTCAATGTAGTTTATTAAAACCCCTGATGAAAAGAAAAATCACAGTACCATGTGGCCTCTTGTGGCAAATTGCTTTATTTTGCACTACATTTGACTTCATTGTAAGATTTCATAGTCTATAATACCTTTCAGCCCTATTTTTTCCTCTTAAGTTATTGATATTTTCCCCAAGAGGACATGACGAGTTCAAATAGGCTGCATCACAATGGTCACAGTCTCTGAGGGTCTGGAACGTTACTGTATAGACCACAGAAATCAATAGATTTAGCATCTGTTCCATGTACACATGCATCATGATGCTATTTCCAGTTCTCCTGAGAACACTCGCTAGTGAGCTTTCAAGATCTGATCGAAAGCTCATCGACAGAAGTGATTGTCTTCACAAACCCAAAGGGTTATGTTTTAATATTATAACATTATTATAACATGATCATTCAGGTCTACATGTTCCAAGACCTTCATCAACCTCACCATGATTTTACATACCTGCTATCTAGATTGCATATGAACATCATGCAACCACTAATGCGCTTCCTTGGGAGGTGACTGAGCCATGATTCCATCCAGAGATGGGAAATAAATGGCTTTTGAAAGGAAGAATAATGTCCTGTCTAGCAGAGGAAGTCTCAGGAAGTCAATGGGAGCCTGGAAGCCAAAAGCCACGCAATAGCTACAGGTGAAACTCATTCCTCTCCGACTGACGTAGATTGATTCTACCAATCTGCGCCGCTGGTGTCGCAGTAAGTCGAATCTAAATAATTCAACAGGGCTCAGATATTTCAGATTACTTTATTTTTTCACATGCGAGTGCATGGCTGAGAAGTGGCCATGCTGAATTGGACTGTTTGGTATGTTGCTGTAAATAAAGATGTGTTGTGATTCGTTTTCTAGCATGGGCTGAGAGTTTAATCTAGATATACTGAATTTGACTTTTTCTGGTTTTATTGGATATTTCATTATTTACAGTTACAAATTGGACTATTTTATAAGCTTTATGCCTGTGAATTTTCATTTGTCAGATGTCATACAAGCAGTTTTACAAACATTAAAATTTGTAATATATCTTTACAGTTGAGATTTGTGTATTTGCAAAGTCTATTAAACTTGATTTCCAGTTGCTGTGTATTCAAATGAAGTCGGGACAATGCGTCATAAACACTATGGTTCTCTTCAAAAGGTTCTTCTACCATAGCAGTGGAAAATAAATCTGGCTGTAGAAGACAGTTTGCACTAATGCCTGTTATAGTGCTCTAAGTGGCAATGCTGAGAATGTAAAAGCGGTTGCACTGAGTTGAGTAGTCAATTCTTTTATCGTTAGTGTGTTTTGAAAGCCTTGGGTCATGTGACCTCAGTTACGCCTTTTTAAAACCATTTGCTTTCAAGTTCTTGCATAAAGTACACTGCCATTTAAAAGTTTGAGGTCAGTAAGATTTTTTTAAAGACATTTTTAGTTTATTTAGCAATTTAATTGATCAAATATGACAGTAAAGACATTTATAATGTTACAAAAGATTTCTATTTCAAATAAATGCTGTTCTTTTGAACTTTATATTCATCAAACAATCCTGGAAAAAAGTATCACACTTGTATGTATGATTTCTGAAGGATCATGTGACACTGAAGACTGGAGAAATGATGCTGGAAATTCAGCTTTGATCACAGGAATAAATTACATTTTAAAATATATTCAAATAGTCAATAGTTATTTTAAACTGTAATAATATTTCACAATATTACCCCCGGTTTCACAGACAAGTCTTAAGCTAGTCCTAGACTAAAATGCATGTTTGAGCTATTTTAACTGAAAGTAACTTGTACTGACAGATCTTAAAATATGCCAGTGCCATTGTTTTGTCTCAAGATGTACACCAGTAATGTTTTTTTCTAGTGTACATTTATAAAAGTTACTTAAATATCCAAATTGAACTAAGACCTAATCCTAGCTTAGGCTAAGTCCTGTCTGTGAAACTGGGCCTTACTGTTTTTTACAGTATTTTTGATCAAATAAATGCGACTTTATAAAGCTTTTTTGTATAATGCTTTAAGGTATTCATAATGTACATTATAACGCATTATATCTTTTCATAAATAATTGTGAGCAAAGTTAAAATGCATTATAATATTTGCAGATTCCTTACATCTGAAATTGATTGTTTGTCATGTGTTTTAATGCATTATTTGGTGTGTTCAATGAATATATGTATGTATTATAATGCATTATGACTGTGGTTACACAATTATTCATGACTCGATATCATACAATGCATATTGTGCATCACAATAATGAATGCATTAAAAATGCTTTTATAATGCATTATACATAACGGCTTTAAAGGGTTTGTTCACCAAAAAATAAAAATTATCCCATGATTTACTCACCTTCAAGCCATCCTAGGTGTATGTGTATTTTCTTTCAGGTGAACACAATTGGAGATATATTTAAAAATATCCTTAGTCCTCCGAGGTTTATAATGGTTGTGAATGGTGGGCCACATTTTGAAGCAAAAAAAAGTGCATCCATCCATAATAAAAGTAATCCATACGACTACAGTGGGTTAATAAAGGCCTTCTGAAGTGAAGCGATGCCTTTTTGTTTAAGAAAATATCCATATTTAAAACTTTATTAACTATAATAACTAGCTTCCGGAAAACGGCTGTATGCATCGATTTGCAGCAGAAGAGTATCCTTTGACCTGACGCACAACATAATGACGAACGCGGAGTTGCAGAGGATAGAGCAAAACAAATCACCGGTCACGGATTATAAGTATAAAACGCAAATTTTTAAAGAGACATTTCGGAGGATTTCCATATAAGAGAAGAGGAGCTTCAGTTTGTTGCACAGCCCTATTTGTTTGAACCGCGAGAGGCATCTTGCGCCATACATCGCATCAGGGGTTACTCATTTGGCGCGAGTCGACTTGCGCAGTATGCGTACGGTTAAGCTAGTTATTTGAATTTATAAAGTTTTAAATATGGATATTTTTCTTACAAAAACACATTGTTTTGCTTCAGAAGGCCTTTATTAACCCACTGGAGTCATATGGATTACTTTTATTATGGATGGATGCATTTTTTTTTTTTTGCTTCAAAATGTGGCCCACGATTCACAACTATAAACCTTGGAGGAGCAAGGATATTTTTAAATATATCTCCGATTGTGTTCACCTGAAAGAAGACAGTCATATACACCTAGAATGGGTTGAGGGTTATGCCTGGCTCACACTACAGGAGTTTTAGGCCGATTTATGCCCGATTTTCCCCTCCCGAGAATCTGAGAAAAAATCTTGTCCACGACCTCGATCGGTTCCGATGTTCGGTGCAGATTATCTGGTAATGTGAGACGTTCACAGATAAAATCTTGCACCTCCTGATCTGATCTCACACAAATCGGGCTCACCCCGATCATATCAAACATGTTTGATATTTATCGGGATTACCAAGATTGTAATAAAATCAGTACTGTCACAATAGCCAATAGGAAACAAGTATACGACGCGACGGAAGTGACAGACATTTCGAAATGGCGACCGCGAAACCAAGATCAAGGAATCTACAATGTAAAAGGTGACACTAGCGCTTTTGAACTACAGTAGGCAGGCAATATTATAACGGTAAACATTCTAGCACACTACGATAGTAATAAAAGGTAAATTTTACCTCAATTTCTCGCTGAAGGACAATCCACGTTGAGCCCGTCTCCTCAACCATTTTTTCATCCACACTCGTTTATTCTTCCGCTTTCGTGTTTTCTCACAACAAACGATTATTATTGCTACAGCAAGTTTCCGTGTTTCAGTAGCCTATCCATTTTGTTTACATCCGCTTTCGATCTGCTGCGTAGATCACGTGACGCGCTTCCTCTGGCAGATAATCTTAATAATATTTTGTAGTGTGTGATGTTCCGCGAATTTCAAATCTTGTAGTGTGAGCATGTTTAAGATTTGAGGGAAGAAAATCTGCAAAGATTCTCCTGAAGTGTGTGCTGCAACCAGATTTTACAATTGGATAGGATTTTAAAACTCCTGTAGTGTGAGCCAGGCATTAGTAAATCATGGGATTTTTGGGTGAACTATCCCTTTAAGTAAAGTGTTAGCAAAAATCTTCCCCACCTAAAACTTTTTAAAGGTATAGTTTCTGTTTGGGGGGTTAGACCCAAGAAGAGTTCAAGACTTTTGAGCTTAGTATTTCAACATAAAACCTGAATCGTATTCACTATCCACTCACAATCAGTTTTAACCAGCTATATATCATGCTACATCATGAAGAGATTGTCATTTAGATTTCACCTTGTTCACAAAAGTCAGCATCACTTTCCTTGCAAGTTAAAGGGTTAGTTCACCCAAAAATGAAAATTCTGTCATTAATGACTCACCCTCATGTCTTTCCAAACCCGTAAGACCTCCGTTCATCTTCGGAACACAGTTTAAGATATTTTAGATTTAGTCAGAGAGCTTTTTGCCCTCCATTGAAAATGTATGTATGGTATACTGTCCATGTCCAGAAAGGTAATAAAAACATCATCAAAGTAGTCCATGTGACATCAGAGGGTCAGTTAGAATTTGTTGAAGCATCGAAAATACATTTTGGTCCAAAAATAACAAAAACTACGACTTTATTCAGCATTGTCTTCCTTTCCATTGAATTGATTCCATTGAATTGATTTCATTGAATCCTTTCATGTGTCGGCGTTGGTAATGCACTTTTACGTGGTTGTTTTTGGCGATTAGGACATCCGCGACATACACACTTACGCACCATTTTAAAAAATATAGCAATACCAAAATACAAACAATGTAGAATATTGAATACAGCGTGCGTCTCCCTCAGACTGTAAACGAAGCTCGGGCGCACCGGATAACACGTCAGTAGCGTCTTACATCAGCAGCGTCACTGCGGAGTCGTGAACCACGCTCTGGAGCAGAAGGGGGCGGTAATGCACCAATAAGCTGGATGCCAACCGCCGTAAAACAGGAAAGAAGAAGAAGCAGAAGCAGAGTCATGAACGCGGATTGACGACAGACCCGGAAGAGAATACAATGCTGAATAAAGTCGTAGTTTTTGTTATTTTTGGACCAAAATGTATTTTCGATGCTTCAAAATGTCGCGGATGTCCTAATCACCAAAATCAACCACGGCGACGTAAAAGTGCATTACCAACGCCGACAGATGAAAGGATTCAATGGAATCAATTCAATGGAATCAATTCAATGGAAAGAATTCCGGAAGAGAAGACAATGCTGAATAAAGTCGTAGTTTTTGTTATTTTTGGACCAAAATGTATTTTCGATGCTTCAACAAATTCTAACTAACCCACTGATGTCACATGGACTACTTTGATGATGTTTTTATTACCTTTCTGGACATGGACAGTCTACCGTACAAACGCTTTCAATAGAGGGACAGAAAGCTCTCGGACTAAATCTAAAATATCTTAATTTGTGTTCCGAAGATGAACGGAGGTCTTACAGGTTTGGAACGACATGAGGGTGAGTCATTAATGACAAAATTTTTGTTTTTGGGTGAACTAACCCTTTAATGCTGCACTATAAATGGCATAAATTAATTTGTGTGTGTTTTCTAAGGATCAAGGCAGCCTTAATTCATCAAATGATTAAGAAGAGCAGTATGATATTTTAAAACAGCTATCGCAGATGACGTGGAGTCCAAGCAAAGCACACCAGATCTTAGTAATCTGCTGCATCCTCCACAATCTGAGCTGAAGGATGAGGAGCTGCACTGTTCACATTGTGTTGAGCGTAAAAATGTTTGGCCATTGTTGTGCTGTTACCTAATTCCTTTACTAAAAGAGCACAGACATCACATACAATCGTCAGCGGCTACTTTTTCTCTCAGCGAATTCTCCGCTTAGTCTTTTGAGTGTGCGAATGTTGGAGTGTGCAATTCTGAAGCAGCGACATCAAAACCCGCACATGCTCCTCACCACGCAACGCCTCTGATGTTCAAGGCCTTCTCCTCCTCCAAGACACGTGAATCAGTCAATCTGTCCATCAAATAAAAAAATAAACCACCATCCATTCATTTTAAGACAGTGCATGATCAATATCATCAATCCCAGCTTCCTTTCTTGTTTTCTTCCCCACAGTTTTTCTCTCTCTCTCTCAGTATGTCTCACCCTCTCTCTCTCTCTCTCTCCCTCTCCCCATCTCTCCAGCTGTATCCATTTCCTTCTGGCAAAAAGGGACTTTATGAATAAATGATACTGAATAGCTGAAGGTTCAGATACTAAATAATGAATTTCACCACCAAAAACACAACAACTTCTCCAATCATAAAATAGCGCTCCCCTTCCATATTGATTGTGCTTTGCTTTGGAAACCAGATGCAGAGCAACACGGGCAGCATCCATGTGCGCGTGAGAGAGCGTGCACGAGGTTTAGTCGAGTCCCTCCGACCCAAAAGCAGTAGAAGCCGGGACTCGGGCTCCAGAAACACCGCCTGGCTGCCTTGCCGTTCCCGTCGGCTTATTTCCGCATGGATAATGGAGAGGAGAAATCTAGGGGAGGGAGAAGAGGGGCGGGGGGTATGGGTTAAATTCAGCGATAGAACTTCTTCACGGGACGCCTGATACACAGTAAGTGCGGTCATCTGTTCTGTGGCTTTTTGCAGCGAGGGCTGATGATGGTGTTGTGTGTCAGTGTGCGTGCGAGTCCGTGTGAACGCGTGAGCGTGTTGAAGCGAGAGAGGGAGAGAGAGACAGGGGGGAAGCAGGGTGGGGTGAGTTAGTGTGAGCTCACTTGAGGAAGTTGCTTTCTAACTCTAGTGGTCTTTGACGGCATTATGACCCACGTGGATGAGTCATAAGTGTGTGTGAGTGAGTGTGTGTACATTGATTCACACCTGTCGCAAAGTGTCATTGTTTTGGGCAGGCCGTGGTCTGTGTGTATCAGAGCTCAGTGAGGCTGGTCAGGTGTGTTTATGTCATATAATGTAAGTCTGTTTTCGTCAGTAACTTTCTGTATTCTCAGGCTTGATGGCTAAATAGTGTTTGTTATTATTATTATTATTATTATTATTATTTTAAAAATTGATTTAGATTTTTAAAAAATACTTTTTAATTGTATTTTTTTTTATAATATGGTTGATGATGATTAAGTTATAATATTATTTTTTATTGCCTTGCATTATACATTCTATGTTTGCTGTATTTGAAACTAAAGTACAGTAGATTTAATGTAATCTCTATTATAAATACTGGCATAACCAATCACATTTACTGACAAATCAATATATGTATAGATATAGTAGTTTTAAAAATATATTTTTTCTTTTTCTGGTAACAATTTACAATAAGATACAATTCATTAATATATAATATATATATATATATATATATATATATATATATATATATATATATATATATATATATATATATATATACAAATTTGTATAATGACATGGGTATGAGATAGTTATTACAAGGAGAGGGTGGCTTATGAGGACATTACCCCATGTCCACATTTTTCAAAAGGCTTATAAATCATACAGAATTGTTTTTTTGAGAAAGTAAAAATGTGCAGTTTTCTGTGATGGTTAGGTTTAGGGGTAGGGGTAGTGTAGGGGGATAGTAAATACAGTTTTGTACAGTATAAAATCCATTACGCCTATGGAATGTCCCCACATTTCACAAAAACAAACCTGTTTGTGTGTGTGTGTGTGTGTGTGTGTATAGCCTATTTATATATATATAATTCTCTCTTAAAGTATTTTTAGTTTTTATTTTATGACATCTACAGTAATTAACTAGCAGCAGTGAACCTTATTATGGTGTTAACTTTAAAGCTGCAGTCCGGCATTTTTTCCTCTTTGTCGCCATCTCTGTTTGAAACCTGCGATTGCAGTCATGTGCGGAATTGTTATCGTTACGTGCGTTGTGCATCGGCACGACTCCTCAGCGGATGAATCTAATGTTTGCTGTCAATCACTACACCGGTGTGGATACTGTACTTCAGAATCACAAATTCTATGTCTTGAAAGTATGACCAATATAAGAATTTTCACTGGAAAGTAAGTAACATTTCTGCCACTTTTGTTCTGACAAACTGATGAAAATAGTATTACAATAAATCGTGCTGCCACGCCATGCAAATTATTATTACTGTTGTTAATGTTAACTGTTAATGTTAACAACATCAGCATTGTGACTATGTGTATTTAGTGTGTATTAGCGTTACCTGTATATTTCAATTTCTGTAGCCACAGTCCAAAGTCTTTTACTTTTTGACTACGGGTAAATCTCCAGTTGTCACTAATGATTGTCATTTGGACCTTTCTGTATTACAATCCGCCATCAAAATTGTACGTTTAATTATTACAAGCAGCATCCTCACATGATAAAACCGACTAGCCTGGACTCCTTCCTTTCTGTTTACAGTCATGACGTAATGACGCAAAGACGAACTGCTGCATGCTCGAAATCCACCAGGTCACGCTTATTATAAAACATTATTACAAGCTTACCGTTGAGAATCGAGCTAAGATTTTGTACACTGGCTGGATATGCACTTGCTCAAAAATTGATTTTGGATCATTTTTAACCAAAAAAAGTTACGGACTGCAGCTTTAAGTATTTATTTCAACAGATTTTTTAATTGTATATCTCTATTTCATATATTTAAATACAATAGTTTCAGACCTGTATGAATAAATGAATTAGGAACTGAAGAATTTGCAAGTGTTAATTTTGTTGTCAGCTTTAGCAAGAAAAAAACTGTTAAAAACATTTTCAAAAAGATATATATTTATAGCTTTTTCAAAAATGGCATCAACTAAATGCAATCTTTCATCTGAATCTGAATACAGATTAAAATCCACCTCCCTCCCCCAAAGTCAAACAGACATGAAATCATATTCACACTTCGAAATCCTCTCAGTAAATGGGTTCAGGTTACCGACCTCACTGGTAAACATATATTCAAATAGCGTAGTGAGTGTTAAATTATTGACATCTCAATGAATATGCAGATGCAGTGAGGATGTCATGATGGAAGCGTGTGACCTCAGGATGGTGAGATTTGCAACAGTTTACAATCTGAACAGCTTCTGCTTTGAGATAAAAACCGTTTTGAGTTTTGTTGTCATGCACTGGGTGCATTTAGCATTATGTTGTGCGTTTTTAATTTGCTTTGAAGTTATTGTGTTGCATGCGTTCCCTTGATAGATACTGTTAGAGAGGCAGTGTTCATTGTCCCTCACGGAGGAAGTGAGATTTCTTCTATTCATGTTTCATTCATTTCCTCTGTTGTTCATCGGATCTGTTGGGAGTGAGGATGTATAAACGCACTGTTTCTTATTCAAGCTGCTCCTGTACAAGAGACTCATATTCTGACTCACTGATTTCTTTACTCACAGGAAATGTTGTTAAAGTCCTTGTTAAGCAGAATTGCGTTGTTGTTCTTAACCCCTCAAACCTTAACTTCTGCAATTAGTTCAGCCTCAACCACTTAATATACAGACTATACTCAAACTTTATAAAGTGGTGCAGTAATGTGGCAAACATAACTTGATGATACTTAAACTGTCTTATCTAGTTACTTATTAGAAACATACTTTTATTTTTGCCTTAATTCCCTCAATCTTAAACTCAACAGAACTAGGGTACTGTTTGTAGGCAAAAACACATCCTTTTCTATTTTTATAAATCTTTTTTCCACTTAGTGTCATGAATATTGCAACAGCAAGGTCATATTGTAAACACTGAGCAGAAGTGTGTAAAAACTGTACTCTAAAAAGATAAAAAAAAAAAAAAAAACGGGTAAGCAACTTTGTGTGATTGCATCTCATCTGGGTGAAATGTGAAGTTTTTCTGCACTGGCATCTAATTGAGTCAGACAGGGGGAAGCGGAGGAGAGTGGACCTGTCATCTCCAATCCCAACTCACCTTGATTAACATCAAACTTTTATAATGCTCTCAGAAATTCTGCCATGAAGTGTGGCGCTCTCTCTTTCATGCTCTCATATTCTAAAATGGATCTCCGCCTCTATCTAAGGTAAAATAAGGGCTGAAATATGCCACATAAGCATACAATTTGCACGTCCAGAAGAAAATACTAGTAAGAATAATAGGTAATAGATTTTGGTCCTGTGTAAATTAAATATTACTTAGAACCGCTTTATTCATGACACTCAACACACGTTCAGTTTTCTTGTGTGTGCACAAGAATCAACAGTCACTGTGCACTGTAAAAGCAATATATATATATATATATATATTTATATTTTTATATTTATATATATATATATATATATATATAATGTATGTATGTATATGCATGAACTACAAATTCAATATGCAAATGTAAATGTAAATAAAAAGACCAGTCAGAATTCAATTCATAACTGTTGGTTACGTTTCTAATGCTGAACATTCTATCAAACATATAAATAGAAAGTATCCACAAAACAGAGTGGTTCAGGGATGACATCAAAACCCGGAAGACCGATTTGTCACTGGTTCCCGGCCTCGAGATTTTCCTATGGGTTTTTATAATGGGTTTTTTTTTTCAATTTATGAGTGAAATAAGGTCTGTGGTAAACATAACATGACCATACTTGCATGTTGTGTTCCCTTTCAGTCATGACTGACAAACTGGGATACGTCATTATTCGTCAGTCGTTCTGATGTAATGTCTCCATTCCCTCCTTCAGGGAAAGAGGGTTACATACGTAACCAAGACGTTCTACAACTTAAATTATGAAATTACACACCCATATCGAAATGCAAATTTAAAAAAAAAAAATTTAGGTGCAAGCACTGTTTGGTTTTTTAATTATGGTATTTAAGTGTTGTTTAATGAGTGTTCTGATTATCATGTCTGCTTAACAGAAATACACATGCAAGTTTTCTATTATTGGGTAGGTTTAGGAGTAAGGGGACAGAATATACAGTCTGTACAGTATAAAAATCATTATGTCTCTATAATATCTCTATAAAACATGAAAACACTAAAAAAATAGAAAATAATAATAATAAAAAATGTAAAAAGTGGGATATTTACAGCAGTTTTTAAAATATGTTTTTTTTGGGTAACACTTTACATTAAGGTTCATTAGTTAACATTAGTTATTAGTTAACGAACTAATAATGAACTGCACTTCTACAGCATTTATTAATCTTTGTTAATGCTAATTTCAACAATTACTAATCAAGAGTTGTATTTGTTAACATTAGTTAATGCACTGTTAACTAACATGAACAAACTATGAACAGCTGTGTTTCTATTAACTAATGTTAACAAAGATTAACAAATACACACTGAAAAAAATTACTTGTAGGATTTACTTGATGAAATCCTTTGTAACAATTTGCACATTTTAGTCAATTTTATTGCTACTGTACAACATACCTGTTATTATCAAATAAAATCTACTTACTATTGAACTTAACATTCATAAAGTATTACTTAATTATATTCAATTTATTTATTTTCACATATATTTTCACAAAATCTACTTAACTAAGTTCAGTAAATTAAACAAAATTAACTTTTTGCTCAAATAATATAACATTGAATTAAACCATGCTTTTAAAGTGTATGCTTTACTTAGAAACATCTAAGCAAATAATACAATAGATATCGTATAGATAACACATATCTACATAACAGAAGTAAGGCAGCACTCAGCCGAACACAGAGACTTTAATACACAACGACGGTAACATTCAATCGTTTTTGAGTATGTATGTGTAATTTTGAGTAGAAAATGAACTCCAAATTGCAAGTTACTAAACCTAACATTAAAAAGCAATGATAAAACAGTGTAAATACAGCTGGAAAACAGCAAAAAAAAAAAAAAAATAATTATTCATGCCCCAGTGCATGATGGGAACACCAGTATCAGAAAAGTTGAGTAGGTTTTACTTAATTTTATATTGTTGGTATTTACCCTTTAATTTAGTACTAATATAGAATTTACTTTGTCTTTTAAATTCTTGCCTGAACTAACTTTTTCTTGTATAAATTACATTTGTATTTTTCTGTAGTATTACTTCACCACAGAATCATTTTTATCAGTGCAGTAACAAATGTATTGCTCATGGTTAGTTAATACATTAACTAATGTTAACAAATGAACCTTACTGTAAAGAGTTACCATTTTTTGTTTTATTATTTATCTACATTTTTGATGTGCATAAAAGCATCTGGCATTTTTAGACATATTTATTTGAAAATCTTTAAGGGTCATAAGCTCTATGCTACAATATTTGTGCTTCGTCTGACAATGTTCCCGACTGTTTACTGCTGTTTTACAAATAAGACACCCACTCCTGGTGTCATAACCGGGCCCCTGACATGCTTTGGCCCTGTAAATCACCCTGAGATTTGGGCGATCACTCAGGGGCCCCTTGTCGCTTCAGCTGCCCCTGACCCCCTCAGGCAGAGCGGACTCTCCCTTGGGCCCGAACCCTTCAGCTGGGAGTGACGAGGTTGAGTTGGTCATTATTAAACCTCTTGCTCATCTCCCTCCCTCCCTCTCGCTCTCTCTCCTCCTATTCCCCTGTGAGCGGTAGAATCATCTCAGCCCGGGCCGCGCGCTTCCTTTCATGTCTGAGATTAGGGTACAGGGGTAGGGGGGGTTCACTGTGCTCTCTCAAAGCATCATGGGTAATAAGTGGAAGGCCCCTGGGGGGCCACAGGAGAGAGAGAGACAGTGAGAGCGGTGGCTTTTTGATAGTAGGGAGGGTGTTTGGCAAGTTGAATTGGGACAGTCGTGGCAGAGATGAGCCTCCTGCAGCAGGGGTTTCGTCTAGATAGATGCAGATTTTGTGGGAAATACATTCAGCCTTTAGATGTTGGTCCCAGTTGTCCTGCTTTCCTTATAAGAACACCTTTCTATCTAGTCGGCAAGGAGTTGTCATAGTCAACAGGTCCAGGTTATTCAGACATCCAAAAGTGCAAATCAGGATAGAAAAATATTCGGTCCCACTTTATATTAGGTGTCTTTAACTACTATGTGCTAACATTTAAATTAATCATTTGCACTTATGGTGCGCTTATAAGTGACGAGAATTCTTTTTGTGCGCCAAAAAATGTTTGTTATTCAACAAAATCTAGTGATCGATTTCAAAACATTGCTTCATGAAGCTTCGAAGCTTTATGAAACTTTTGTTTCGAATCAGTGGTTCAGAGCAATGTATCAAACTGCCAAAGCAGTGTTTTGAAATCGCCCATCACTAGATATTGTTAAATAAAGTTATTTATTTTAAAGTTATTTAACTTACTAAGTTATTTAGTTTTTTTGGTGCACAAAAAGTATTCTCGTCGCTTCATAACATTAAGGTTGTAGTCACATGAACTGTTTTAAATATGTTTAGTAGCTTTCTGGGGATTTGAATGTGTTAATTATCTTGTTGTCAATGAAGGCCTCACTGAGCCATCGGATTTCATCAAAAATATCTTAATTTGTGTTTCGAAGATGAACGAAGGTCTTATGGGTGTGGAACGTCATGAGAGTGAGTAATTAATGACAGATTTTTCTTTTTTGGGTGAACTAACCCTTTAATATAAAGTGTGACCAAATATTCTGTCAATATTTACTTAGGTCAATATTGTTTTAAATAATCATATGATATTTTTCAGCTGTGGAATCAATACAAAATGCAGTTAATT
This sequence comes from Chanodichthys erythropterus, assembly GCF_024489055.1. NCBI lineage: Eukaryota > Metazoa > Chordata > Actinopteri > Cypriniformes > Xenocyprididae > Chanodichthys > Chanodichthys erythropterus. Next base: position 8,177,177 of record NC_090241.1, on the reverse strand, counting down.
ACATGATATACTGATTATCATGTTTCATTTAATTAAATAATGAAGCTAATCATTATCACATCAATGTGTTTTTGGCCATTGCATTTGCATTCTGTAATGAATTAATTGCACTAAATGAGTGATACTAAAATGAAATACAATAATAGCAATGATTTAAAAAACTTGTTTACCTACACTGTTCAAAAGTTTGGGGTCAGCAAGAATTTGTTTTTTAAAGAAATTAAGCATTTTATTTAGAAAGGATGCATTCAGTTGATCAAACTTTTGCAGTTACAAAAAGTATAATTATTTTTATTTCAAATGCAAATGCTTTTACTGCCGTTACAAATAAATGCTCTACCTTTTTATTCAAATAATCCTGAAATATAATAAGAAGAAATGTTTCTTGAGCAGTAAATCAGCATATTATGTGATAACTGGAGTAATGATGCTGAAAATTCACAGGAATAAATTACATTTTAAAATATATTCAAATTTTAAATTCTAATAATATTTCACACTATTACTGTTTTTGCTGTATTTTTGACCAATTAAAAGACACTTCAAAAATTCCAACCACTACCAACTTTTGAACACTACTGAAGTTTTGAGTTCCCTGTCAAAAAAAATAAAAAATAACATGATTATAATGTTCTTGCTCTACTTTGTGTTCTGTTTTGCTCATTGTGCATCTCAAAAACAAATGCACAACCGGATCTGTCCTTTTAAATGTGTGCAATACAGCTACTGGAAAAACTCCCATCTCACTGTCAGCGTTGACAGATGTGGACTTTTCACAACTTGGCACGGGATGTAATTTAAAGCCGTTATTTTGTGAGAGGTTCCTCTGTTCCGTTAATCCTGTCCAAGTCCCCAGGAATTATTAGGAGCATCAATATCTTTAGCATATTGCTGGCGGCTCTGAGACACTATCTGGTTTCATTATTGGTGTCAGTTCAATTATGGCTCACACCCAAGTGTTTTTCCACCATCGAATAGCATCAATCGACAGAACCATTTGACGAGACACCACCCCGCTTCTTACACACACACACACACGCACGCACTTCTGACATCCAGCTAATGTACGTGGCCGTAAGACAGCAGCATGCGTAATGGAGGCTGCATTCTGGGACGCGGTGCGCAGCTGAGGCAGCCGGACCCATTTCATCAAATATTAATGAAATGGAAGCGTACACCCGGACTACTCCTCTACCACTGCAGGAGAGAGAGAGAGAGAGAGAGAGAGAGAGAAGTGGAATGTGTTTAGGAGCACTGTCTGATGACCGTAATTAGGACCTCTCCAATTAAAAATTCAACAGCTGCAGTTTATTTCAGAGCATGAATCTTCCTCTTGCAACAGCATTTATTTCCTTTTACAAAGTATTTTATTTTACGATGCTAATTGAACCAGGCTTTTTACCTCCACCCTCAGCGTCTCCCTCCATCTTTCTATGCATCTGTTTTCCTCTGCGGCCCCTGATGATTCTGCTGGAAAGCTGCTCTGTTACGATGTTTGTTTATTTCCTTACTTTTGTTTTGTGTGCATCCTCATCTGCTTTTACTAATTATTTTGCTATTTATTCAGTGCTTTCTCCTACTTTTATTTGCTTCTCTTGAGTTAGCAATGGTTGAAGAGTTTGTGTATGAAACCGGCTGTGTATCTGCTCAGAGAGTATCTTGTCAGGTTGCTAAGTGCTAAGCGTGACCCCTGACCTTTGACCCTTTGAAAAGAATTTGCGCATGTTCGCAATGGCTGCCAAATAAGGTGTACTAATATAATAATAATACTACTTAATTAATAATAATAATAATAATAATAATACTTTTGCACTATGAAGCATACCACACTACCATTTAAAAGTTTGGGGTTGATAAAATTTTTAACATTTTTCAGAAAGAGCTCTCTTATGCTCACCAAGACTGCATTTGTTTGATCAAAATATACAGTAAAAACAGTCATATTGTGAAAAATTATTACAATTTACACATACACTGGTGTGATTAGAATGTTCAGTGCGTCACGTGATCAACCGCTAAATTCAAATGTGCTTTCGCGCTTTGGCTGAGTCAGAGACAGATGCAATCAGTGCCTGTAATATATTACAAATATACAGTGTTTGCAACCACATAATGTTTATTTTAGGTTTCAGACATTTAAATACACAAAAGTACTAACAAAACAATACATTTAGAGTTTGTAAAATACACACTGATTTCTATGGAGGCGGCAATAATAATGCTTCCCATTATAATTAGATGACGTGTTTTATTCATATCAGATACACATAATGTAAGTAACTGTAAAGTTTACTCTATTCTTCTCCCAGTTCACTGGCCACTTACTTTCATGCATTTCAAGAGAAGTGGATGAATTCACGTGTTGTAAATCCAACAGATGCGATTCCCTGAACTGCGGCGCAATCTAACATGGTGGCGCCCATCGTACATGTAGCTCAACTAACGTGATCATTATAAAGGTGTTTAAACAACATAACACATTCACTTACACATATTTGACAGTTTGAATATCACACATTTCATGTTATGGTTAACAAGTTTGTGAATATTTTAAATAAAAAAGTAAAATTTAATAAAAGCAAAACATCAGTCATACAGCACTGTTGTGGTTGCGGTGTGTCACGTGACAAGCAATGACGCGTCGTCATGGAAGAAAAAAAGTGATACACTCTAAAAAATGCTGGGTTAAAAACAACCCAAGTTAGGTTGAAAATGGAAAAAACCCAGCGATTGGGTTTTTTTTAACCCAGCGGTTGGGTTAAATGTTTGCCCAACCTGCTGGGTAGTTTTATTTAAACCAACTATTGTTTAAAAATTGCTATATGGCTAGCTTAAAATGAACCCAAAATAGTTGGGAAATTAAAAACCAGATGCAATTAGAGACAACAATAATTGACAAAAGGTGAAAGTTTATTAATAAGCTTTAATATTTTATTAATATAAATTTAATAGTTTATTAATATAAATTTACTAATAAGTCATTTAATAAATGTTTATTGTTTAATAATTATTCATTGAACATTAATAAATGTTAATTTCCAACATACTTTGGGTTAATTTTAATTAAGCAATACAGTAATTTTTAAACAATAGTTGAGTTAAATAAAACTACCCAGCAGGTTGGGCAAACATTTAACCCTACCGCTGGGTTAAAACAACCCAATTGCTGGGTTTGTCCATTTTCAACCCAACTTGGGTTGTTTTTAACCCAGCATTTTTTAGAGTGTACATTATAAATAATGGTCGCCTTGAAAAACTCAAAAAATCATGCGCATGATTTAGCAAATCGAGGAACGAATTAGTAAGTAATGCACATGATTTATAAATCAAGGGAACGACTTAGTAAAGCGTATGCACGATTTAGCAAATCGAGGGAACACTCTAAAAACTGCTGGGTTAAAAAAACCCAAGCTGGGTAAAATATGGACAAACCCAGCAGGTTGGGTTAAAGGGCACCTATTATGCCCTCTTTCACATGATGTAATATAAGTCTCTGGTATGGTCAAGTTTCAGCTTAAAATACCCCACAAATTTGCCCCTATTTGGGGGTGAGCAAAAACATGCCTTTTACTATATTAATATATTGCTGGCTAAAAAAATAAATCCAAAATTGGTTGAAAAAAATGGCTGGGTAAAAACAACCCAATCCCTGGTTTTGTCCATATTTAACCCAGCAGTTTTTAGAGTGAACGAATAAGAAAATCGTGTGCACGATTTATAAATTGAGGGAATGGCTTAGTAAAGTATGCGCACGATTTAGCCTACTATTTTTTCCTGCATGCCATATGCGGAGCTTCATAAAAATAACTGTTTTCTATTTGAATATATTTTAAAATGTAATTTATTCCTGTGATCAAAGCTGAATTTTTAGCATCATTACTCCCAAGGTTGCCAGGTTTTCACAAAAAAAACACCCAATTGCTGTGTATTCACAGTACACACAGACTAAATTCAGAATATCTTACTAGCATATAGTACTACTTTACGATTATTAAAGGTGCTGTAGAACGTCGTTTCAAAAGATGTAATATAAGTCTAAGGTGTCCCCTGAATGTGTCTGTGAAGTTTCAGCTCAAAATACCCCATAGATTTTTTTTTTATTAATTTTTTAACTGCCTATTTTAGGGCATCATTAACTATGCACCGATTTAGGCTGTGCGGCCCCTTTAAATCTCTCACTCCCTGCCCTCCCAAGCTCTCGACTATAAGTGCAGTTATACAGTACATAAACAAAGTTCACACAGCTAATATAACCCTCAAAATGGATCTTTACAAGATGTGCATGCATCGATTCCTGTGAGTACAGTATTTATTTGGATGTTTACATTTGATTCTGAATGAGTTTGAGGCTATATGCTCTGTGGCTAACGGGCTAATGCTACACTGTTGGAGAGATTTATAAAGAATGAAGATGTGTTTATGCATTATACAGACTGCAAGTGTTTCAAAATGAAAATAGCGACGCCTCTCTTGTCTCCGTGAATACAGTAATAAACGATGGTAATTTTAACCACATTTAACAGTACATTAGCAACATGCTAACGAAACATTTAGAAAGACAATTTACAAATATCACTAAAAATATCATGTTATCATGGATCATGTCAGTTATTATTGCTCCATCTGCCATTTTTTGCTATTGTTCTTGCTTGCTTACCTAGTCTGATGATTCAGCTGTGCACAGATCCAGACATTAATACTGGCTGCCCTTGACTAATGCTTTGAACATGGGCTGGCATATGCAAATATTGAAAGCGTACATATTAATGATCCCGACTGTTACGTAACAGTCTGTGTTATGTTGAGATTCGCCTGTTTTCCGGAGGTCTTTTAAACAAATGAAATTTACATAAGAAGGAGGAAGCAATGGAGTTTGAGACTCACTGTATGTCATTTTCATGTACTGAACTCTTGTTATTCAACTATGCCGAGGTAAATTCAGTTTTTGATTCTAGGGCACCTTTAACATATGGTAATAAGAAGAAGTATGCTGTTCTTAATTCTGCCACATTTTCTGTCTGACCTACAATATTGTCCACAGGGCCTAAAATTAACTCTTGCTTATCACCAAATGCGAGTAAAAAATCAGTGTTGGCGAGTATATGAAACTGTCAGTCGTCAGATGGCCGGTAATATTTTTATGAATTCTGACAATGCAATGTCATGAATGTGAGCGACACTACAGTTGACGGTCAGTGCTGCATTATCACGAAAGTTTAAGCCTTTCCACTGTAAATATTCAAGTGTTAAAACACGCGAAAGGGAATTCGTTACTCCCTTTCGCTATGTGGGAAGTTCAACATTGCAAACATCCAAAGTGCGCGCTCTGAAAGTAGCATCTCAGCGCGCAAATACTCGAACTCTCTTTCATTCCTTCCTGTACTTGAACGGACAAATTCACTCAAATAATGCCCGTCTCGGGGAGTATCCTAGTAAACATAATAAGTTATGTCTTCAGTTGAGAAAGAAAATGAATCGTCATTTCATGGCGATTTAAGTCATGTGGCAACAATGCTATTTGAAACAGCATACTGTTTCACATACTAAGTAGCCAGCCCACAGTACAGTGTAGTAGTCAAATCTAGCAGTATAGCTAGCTACTGTGTTCGTAAAGTGCATATATTATAAGGTATACTTAAGTATATATCTGTGTGTGAGATTAGTCAGAGTGTTTTTGTACCTGTGGAGCATGTTCAGTGTGTGTGTTTATGTACTTTTACTCATGTATTGCCTTTGTCGGCATGAACCCAGAGGCATTTATTTGTGCATTTGACAACACCGTACATAATGGAAACAGTCAACTTTGGTGTTTCTATGTTTGATTCATTCACGCTAACACGTGTTTGTGTTAAACAAAGCCAGAGCCCTGGAGTAGCTCAGTTTAGAGGAACAATACGCTAAGGATGAGAGCAGACGAACACTTTGGCCTCCACTCTTCTGATGAAACCGGTAATCGGCTCTTGTTGGCTTTAAAGTCGTATTGGGAAATGAACAATGAGAAAGGCTCGTGTTTCAGAGCGCACACACATGCACACGCACACACAGACACAAATGCAGCTGCTCAAATGGTTTCAGTCCTTTAAAATTTCTAGGCTTTCATAGGCCTGTCACCCCGTCTTTCTCTCTCTCTCTCTCGTTCTCCTTTGCTGCTCTGCTTGACACAGGCACAGAGAATAGTAGTGCGAGCAGATGCCAAAGGGTTCTGAGCGAGACAGGCCGAGAGAGCTTCTCTTTGATGTCATTCAGCCGACGAAAAAACAAAACAAAAAAAAGCAAGAAACAAACACTGGTGCAGAAGTGCAGTGAAGCCTGAGTCTACCTGTCTTCATTCAGATCTCTCATCTTAACGCATTATCAACACATCTAAATCCTGTCTCAGTCTCCCAGCTGGAGCCAAGCAGCCCACTGAGCCTAAAATCAAACCAAAACTGCTCTCATCTTCTGCTTTTAGCCCTAAAAGTGTGTGGTTGAGAGCAGAGGAGGTCCATCTGTGCTGAATTCATGTCATTATCGTTTTGCAGCTGTATTCAAAGCCAAGATCAACTCCAGAGAATTTGAAATGGGCTTTAAAGCTCTGTGAGGAACAATTGCTCCAATAATAATAACTTGACACTACTACAGTATATATACTTTGACATTCAGTTGTTTCTCTTGGCAGAGAATTTACAGATATTTTCGAATGTCCATCAATGAATAAAATTACAATAATGTTGTAGTTATGAAATCTATCAGCAGGTTTAACCAGCCAAACCTCTTGATATTATCCAATATTTCCAAAAACATAAAGGGTATTTATTGGCCATAGTATGACATAGTAATAACCATAGCAATGTTCTCAATGTAAACAAGAACAAGGGTACCGACAAATTTAACGTTATAAACGTAATATGGCTGCATGATATATCGAAATAAAATTTAAAGCAATATAAAATTGCAAAGGCTACAACTTAATTGAATAAATATACTATACATTTCATAGTAAAGATATTTCTAAATATTTGTATATTTCTTATTTTGTGTAATATCTTTTATTTAAAGTCGCCATGAAATCAAAATGGACAATTATTGTTTTTTTATGGAATATTTTTTTTTAATTCATGTGCCTAATAATCTTTAATCAAAATAACTTTGTCTATTACAGCAAAATCTCTTCTCTGATGACATGTTTACTGGCGTGAGGGCAGGGCAACCTGTCACTCACATGAGATCCACCAATAGCAAACAACAACCATGCAGTCAATTCCCCATGGACAAAATCAAACCCCGCCCTACTTTTTTTTTTTTTTTCCCCAAGAAGCCGTTTCACTTGGATATAGACTATCACAACTTAGGTTTAATGCTGACTTTAATAATAGTCAAAAATAACAATCTAAATAAATAATAATTATTATAGTCATACTGAATGAGTCAAAAACAGTAGGAATGTGACCTATGATAAATCAAGTGGAAAGAATTTTTAAAAATATTTTTTACGTTTTTCCCCAAATCATTCAACCCTAAGAGGATGGCTCGCTCTCCAAAAAATGTTATTGAATTATGTTTAAACCGTATGCAGTATGCATAGTATTCCACTGTGATCTTACAACTGTCTATATTCTTGAGTATATATTTGTGTGTACTTGAGCATGCTGTACGTTTGGACCATGTGTTGTGTGTATTTGTGCACTTTTACTCATGTAATGCCTTTGCCGAGGTACTTATTGTGCACACGTCCTGATTTTGCAGAGTTAGACATGTTCCTGGTAACTGGGTTAACAATCCTAACCACCTACCCCTAAACCTAATCCTACCCATAACTTATCCCTGAAATCAGAGGGAAATGATAGGTGAATAACACTGATGTAGAAGCACCTAACCCTGGTTGTAAGCCTATACTTGATATAGACTGTAAACTTGCCCCTCAAATCTGATTGGTTGATTGGAATGTTGAACAAAGATGTTGATCCAGGAACATGCATTTGGTGAAATCAGGTTCTGCTTATTTTGCATTGACAACACCATATGTAATGGAAACAGTCAAATTTGTATGGTTCACACAAAAGATCACCCCAATCATTATATCAAGCAATTTCAGTGATGTCATCTAAGTAAAATTCCATAGCAATATATATCACAGAAAAACAAAATATTGTAAAGTAATTTTTTTTCCCCATTTCCAATATTGCAGTCTTAGTGTGTAATTACTGATAAACAATTGTTTTGTTTATGCTCTATACGTTTTTAAGTATGATAATTTGTAAATGATTACTTCACTTCATTAACAACAAGTTGTTTAGGTTGGCTCTGTATATTAGATTTACTATATTTATAAATACATTCTGAATTAGTGTGAATTGGGTTGAAGAATGTGGTAAATAAATGTGTGTGTGTACAGAACAAGATTAAGCTCTTTGAGGAGATGTGATATTCCTATCATTATATAAGTACAAAAGTTAAACACATTATCTTGGATGTTATTTTACTAAATTTAAAACCAAATTTATATCCATTCCAAAGAATTCCATGGAATTTTTCTTGAGAATTGGTGCAGAAAAGGTGAAAAATGTAAACAGATTCCATGTGGGCCTAGTCATCATCCATAAGAGGCTCTTAAAATTGCACCATTCAGTGGTCAAAAGTCAGCTTGTGATAAATCTTCATATTCACAATTATAATCATTCACCCCAAAAATACTCAAATATAAATACAGGCTTAAGCACACGTTCATCTGCACTTCCTCTGACTAATGAGCTCATAGATCATAGAAGGGGGGTGAGGATCATGTCTTCATTACATTTAAATGAGATCTGTCTGAATCATTGTTCAAACAGACTCCTGTTTTTACCCATACAGAAGATTAAAACCATTCGAAACCATTTTCTGTGTAAATTTGTCCAGGGGCGTCTATGTTATTGAGCCTTATCCGAGACTGGGACATGACAGAATTGGTGAAGATTTGTCCAGGTTCTTGACAAACATTATCTAATAAGTGCTTTTCCACCTCTGAATGTCCAGTCTTCACAACATAATCCCACTCCATTACTTCACTTCAAATAAACCCAGTATGAATCAGACCTTGGTTCATCTACAAGATGGCCTAAAATTTGTGTTACTGCCTTTTTTCTTTTTTTCTTTTTTTGAGGAACTGTTCAAATGGAATCATCACATTATTTACATACTGGCTTCTAAATGGTCTTTCTTACATCGTGATAGGTCTTTTTTCCTCCTATAAAAAAATGTAGTTAATGCTATACAGTCAACAGTAAATAAGATGCGTGGCGAGTGTCATGACAACTGAAAGCTGCTCTGATGCAACATTTCCTACGTGCTGCTGAACTAGATTAAACCTAACTTTGCCTTGCAAGCACTGGTATCTCCTCCAGAAAATGCAAATCTAGTTTATTTTCTTTTTTGAGAAGGCATCTCATTAAAGGTATTTTAGTGGTGAGCGGCAGGAGTTTGTCTTCAGGCTGTGTGTGTGTGAGTGTGTGTGTGTGTGTGTGTGTGTGTGGGCAGTGCGGTGATTAAACTCGGCTGTTGGATCACAGACAGACCCATATGTTCATTACTGCCATGATCACAGACAGGTTCCGCCCACGGCCGTACACTGAGACAGGGCGGAAGAGTGTGACTCCTGGGAGAACAGCGTGGAGAGGCTGATATTTGCCTCTCATAAAGGGGTATACATGAACATCCACACATAAGCAATGACTTCAGAAACACACAAAATATTACTTTAGACGATAATATTAACCAATTTCACACTGTTTCTAGAAAAGAGGTCCAAATTAAGCCCATACCTGAGACCGCGTGACCTGACCCGACTGATACTGTCAAATGATCATAAAAGTATTATATAAGTCTGAACTCAAGCTGTGCATGCATGCATATTCTGGAAAAAGAATACATTAAATTAAGGCAAGGCACTACAGGCAAAAATGTTGTTTCATGCATTGGTCAATTTTGAGCCAGAAATATCCACAGTATACTTAAACTTTACAGTTTTATTCCTATACACATTCTGGAGGTTTTTACAGAGGGGTTTGTTCATGTATCAGTCGCCTCATTTTATACAACATTTTAGAACATGGTTTTTACACTCTATATACACTGAATTAAAAATAAATGTGTTCAGCATTCTGCAACAAATGTTTTTTGGATTTTGTAGACTATTTTGAGTCGTAAAGTGAGCATGATATATTAAAACGTAGCGCAAGGATTCGGCAGGCAGGCATGTGTTTATGAAGTGGCGCAGCCGCTGGACTCAGAGCCCTCCCCAGCTCTACAGCGCCCCACAAATTTCCAATGTAAATCTGTGGTGAAAAATGGAACTGCAGCGCTCTCTCATAGAGAGCCAATGGGGAAGATTTCTGGCTGCCCCACTTTTTTTACGTTAGGTAAACACACCTTACATAAACCTCGCTCCAGACAAGACGATATCAGTCCGCTTCAGATATGTGTCTGCATCAGGTCAGTAACTAGTTGGCATGTCTGTTCTTCCTATGTGGAGTAGTGTATCAAATTAATGAGTAAACCCTTTTATTTAAACATGCTCATGTGAAAAGCTTTTATATACTGTAGCTCTGCTGTGTTTGTGTTATGTGTTTGTGAGTCATTACTTTTTTCCTCACTGGAATTCCTACATAAATTGCAATATTCTAAAACAACATTCGGAAGCAATAAATACTACATTAAAGGGTTAGTCCACCCAAAAATGAAAATTGAAAATGTATTACTTACCTGCATGCCGTTCTACACCCATAAGACCTTCATTGATCTTCAGAACACAAATTAAGATTTTTTGTTGAAATCCGATGGCTCTGTGAGGCCTGCATAGGGAGCAATGACATTTCCTCTCTCAAGATCCATAAAGGTACTAAAAACATATTTAAATCAGTTCATGTGAGTACAGTGGTTCAATATTAATATTATAAAGCGATGAGAATATTTTTGATGCTGCAAAAAAAATAAAATAATAACGACTTATATAGTGATGGCCGATTTCAAAACACTGCTTCAGGAAGCTTCGGACGTTATGAATTAGCGTGTCGAATCAGCTGTTCGGAGCGCCAAAGTCATGTGATTTCAGCAGTTTGGCGGTTTGACACGCGATCCGAATCATGATTCGATACGCTGATTCATTATGCTCCGAATCTTCCTGAAGCAGTGTTTTGAAATCGTCCATCACTATATAAGTCGTTATGTTGATTTTTTGGTGCAACAAAATATTAATATTGAACCACTGTACTCACATGAACTGATTTAAATATGTTTTTAGTACATTAATGGATCTTGAGAGAGGAAATGTCATTGCTGGCTATGGAGGCCTCACTGAATCATCGGATTTCAACAAAAATATCTTAATTTGTGTTCCGAAGATTAACAAAGGTCTTACAGGTGTGGAACGGCATAAGGTTAATAAATGACATTATTTTCATTTTTGGGTGAAGTCTGTCAATCATCATTAGAGCGCCACCCTCAGGCTGGATAATGGAAGGACATTATCCAAAAGTGTGTCTGATATGTTCAGTGATTAGAATATAAATCTTACAAAAATGGTTATCATAAACTAGCGCTAAGACCCTGAAACTATACCTAAATTTATGACCAGGAGTCGCTACTGCTTCGCACAAAAATACAGATTCTATATTTGTTAGTAACTCAGTCTCACATGTTGACAGCTGTATACAATAAGTGTGTGAATTATTCAGCGACTTTCTAGGTGATCAACATTTTAAAGATTTTTTCATGAGCAAAACTTGCCCAGTTTCAGGAATTTTGAGCAATTTGCATATTGTTTTCATTCAAAAATTATTTATCGAAACCTGAAGTTAGACATGAAAAACCACTCCGAACCTGGCCCAGCATTGTGTGTTGGGTAGCACACCTCTAATGTAAAGAGAGAACAAGATCAGAAACAAGGCCACTGGAGAATTTGTGAATCTATATATTATAGAGATACATGCCTCCAAAGTGCACATTTCTCTGTCTCTCTTATCCTCATCTCTGGTTTGGTCCTGTCACTCAGTCTCCTGGTGTGTGTCTTCCTATCTCAGGGGCTGCAGGGGCCCCTGCTGTAGAGCCTCTCATCTGCTCTCATTGCCTCCAGCTCTATGCCATAAGTGCATTGATTTCCATGTACGTCTAATTACTGCTCATAATCTATTCATTCCAGCTCCGGCAGAGAGCAGCAGCTGTCCCTGCACTGGCTTCTAACACCCGCAGACCCAGAACACACACACACACACATACTGATTTAATCACACAGCAATACGATATAGACACATGTGCTGAAATATATAAGTGCTTTAAAACTGGAATGTACCAGAACAACTGAGCCATGATAATGCCTCTCTTATACAGTACATTCCTCACTTCACTGCCTGATTTTCACTAAATCACTTGAGAGTATTTTTCCAGGACAGAGGTTTGAGGCATTTTATATATATATATATATATATATATATATATATATATATATATATATATATATATATATATTTTTTTTTTTTTTTTTTTTTTTTTTTTTTAAATATTATATTATATTATATTATATTATATTATATTATATTATATTATATTATATTACATTACATTACATTACATTACATTATATTATATTATATTATATATTATTGCAAACTTGTATAATATAATATAATATAATATAATATAATATAATATAATATAATATAATATAATATAATATAATATAATATAATTAATATAATATAATATAATATAATATAATATAATATAATATAATATAATATAATATAATATTTAAAAAAATAATTATATTATTAATTATGTTATAAAAATTATATTATATTATATATTATTGCAACCTGGTATAATATAATTAATATAATATAATATAATATAATATAATATAATATAATATAATATAATATAATATAATATAATATAATATAATATAATATAATATAATATAAACCATTTTAGTTAAATCTATATTATATTATATTATATTATATTATATTATATTATATTATATTATATTATATTATATTATATTATATTATATTATATTATATTATATTATATTATATTATATTATATTATATTAATTATATTATACCAGGTTGCAATAATATATAATATAATATAATTTTTATAATATAATTAATATAATATAATTATTTTGTTAAATATAATATAATATAATATAATATAATATAATATAATATAATATAATATAATATAATATAATATAATATAATATAATATAATATAAACCATTTTAGTTAAATCTATATTATATTATATTATATTATATTATATTATATTATATTATATTATATTATATTATATTATATTATATTATATTATATTATATTATATTATATTATATTATATTATATTATATTATATTATATTATATTATATTACCTGGTTTCAATATAATATAATATAATATAATTTTTATTAGTATACATTTTATTAATAATACAGTTAATAAAACCTTTTTATTTTAGAACATTTATACTGACTTTATAAGTGGCTTTAGAGCAAATTTTGAACATTAAAGGGATTGTATATTCAAAAATGTCAGTCAGAATATTTATGTACATTTCTGAAATTTCATAACTTGGACACAGTCACCTCTGATAATAGATCACTCTAAACGGTAATGTAGACATGCATTTTCTGTAAAGCTGTTTTGAAACAATGTATTGTGCAAAGCGCTGTACAAATAAATGTGAAATTAAATTAAATGTTTATGTTGCGCTTTTCCTTACAGTGGGATTGAATGGGCATTGTTGCCATTGAGTTTCAAAAATGACAAAAAAACAAACATAAAAGCGATCTAACCTTATTTAGAGTCTTATGAATCCATGTAATATAGCTTTGAGAATGGAAAGGACTAAATCTGAATGAATTGTGCCACTAATATACATGAATGAAAATGTGATTTGAGAAGATTTTCAGCAAATAACAATGTAAGTTTTGGTCTGTTCCTCTCACACAGCACTTGTATAATACAGATTAGCCATATGGACTACCCTTTTTAGTCATTTTTTTAGCTTCATAGTGTCCGTCCCCATTCACTTTCATTTGTAGGGACACAAGCAGCATTTACTCTACGTTCTACTTTTTTTTTTTTCTCATGAAAGACTTATACAGGACAGAATGACATGAGCGCGAGTAAATAATGACAAAATTATCATTTTTTGAGTGAACTAACGCTATACGCAACTATACTTCCTTTCCCCATTCTCTCCACTTTGCTTCAGTCTCTGGTGGTTTGCAGAAGGAGGCCTGCGGTAGAGCTGTAATCGGGCCTTCTGATTGGCTGAGGTTCTTGAATGGTTACAGTTGAGGATTCATGTTCAGGTTTGTTTCTGTGCTGAAAATAGGATGACGTGGGGTTGGTAGACATTAGGTCGGATCATATTGCCCAGTTCATGTATTATTAACTGGCTGTTCACACTGGCCCACTGCATACTATTGATCACTCTTCTTCAAAACCTAGGAATCTCATATGTGCTCTCCTTATGTATTTCATATGTGCCCAAATAATTATAAGAACATGGAAACCGTGCTGCGAATCTAAGCCTGAGCCTACACATGTATCAGGATGAGTAGTGATTTTTTTTCTCTTTGGACATTCACCGTATTCTGCCTGTGGTTGATCAATACAGATGATCAGGTAATATAGAGCCACAAATTCTCATGGGGTTTTAGGTGGGATGTACTGTAGCATTTTCAAGGTGTCTGTCCCGGGTCAGATGTTGTGGTCCACCTTTAATTAGACAAGTAACATCTCAGATTGCACAAAACTCGATACCGTCGTCTCATACGACCAGGCCACTCTCACTGGGCCGGGACAGAGGAGGTGTTGCCGCCCTCGAACCACACCAGGAAGTCTGTGTTCATGTTCTACGTTTCACATGCTTTGACACTCACCTTGCGAGGAGGTTTGAAAATCAATGCCGACAGAGGTGCGGCGTCGTGTTTGCCAGTTAATAAGCTGGAGGAGAAGAACAAAGCGCCCTGCTTTCCTTTGAATTCAGATGAGAAAACTCCTCACCGCTGTAATCTCACACATCAAATATTCATATGGGAAAAATGAGTATGCATCAGCGATTATGCTTTCAAATTTACTCAATAATGGATACAGGTCTGTACTTGTCTATATGGTTGAGTCAAGTATTGGAAATGTTTTCCGAATATTTATTGCTTTATCTAAGTTTATTGCTTTTTAAAAGTATATATTTATTTGAATTGCAGTAGCGTTCATGGGAAAATATTGAGGAACTTTGCTTAACAGTACCACAGAAAATGACTTGAGTTCTGATTTAGCACAAAGCAAGAATTACAATTTGACTAATCAAGCCAGTCAATCATTTGAAGCAATGATTTCAGTGTTTTCCCGATGCCGAACTAGATCTTCAGTAATGCTTAGAGACATGGATGTTCTAACTTCAAACATTTTACAGCTTATAAACAGTCAAAATAGGAGGACATGTTCCATTAACATTTTTTATTCAAAATTAAGTTGTTTTTTTTGGGGGGGGGGGGGGGGGGGGCTTGACAGACATAATCACTATAAATTGTCATTATATGGAAAAGAGCTGTGAGAAGATTCTTGAAGAGGACCTATTATTCCCTTTTACAAAGTCTTGATTATGTTTTTGTGGTCTACTTGAATAGGTTTTCGTTTGAATGTTAAAAAAAAAAACTTATGTTTTCACATATTTGACATTGTTGCAGCACCTCTCTTCCCAGTCTGTCAGTAACACTCTTTTTAGTTCCTGTTTCTATGAAGCGCCTCCTTCCAAAAAGCACAATGTGCTCTGATTGGCCAGCTGGTCCAGTGCGTTGTGATTGGTCAACTGCTTCGAGCGTGCTTTGGCAATGTCACGGCCCTTGCCATAACCAACCTGATCTTACGACAATTCGTACATATTTTACAAGGTGGCTAATTCGTACGAATTCATACGACCTCACTCGTACATGTTTTGCTAAATCGAACGTATTTTACGAATATTGTCACATGTTCATTCCCAGAAGAAAACTCAAGACTACAATGGAGGCGTTTCAGGGAGTTCATAAACAGCGTGCTCTGATATAGAGAATAACTCGCTTTGAAGTGACTTTCTCATGCTCAAACAGCAACATTACACACTAAAGGAAGTTGAACATGTAAAAAAAATCATAATAGGTCCTCTTTAAATAATCCATAAATAATGATAGAATGTTCATTGTTTTTAGTGAACTACTGGTTTAAACATCCAAACTGTCCGTTCTGAAGACTCTTCATCGAGATCTCTAAGCGAAACTTGTGTCTGTGGTCATGGAGAGAAATTCCATTACTGGGATCATCTGACAGTTGGAGAGGCTGTTCCTCTGGGTTCGGTCTGTATTAACACTCCCCTGTTTGTTTAATTCTTTTAATCTGCTGCCGGGCTCCATGGGGTGTGTCTGATTAGTCTAATTAATTTACCGAGCCATTAGAAACAGTAGAAGTGGGCTAACAGAGCATTGCGTGAGTTTGTGTAAATTGCACTCAATTTGCTGGTTGCCTCAATTAAACCTGCTTGTCCCTTTCAAGGGAATATCAATCCACACACACACACACACACACACACATGGACCCAAATATACCCTTCCATTTTGTGATTCCCTCTTGTTACTCACAATTCTGTGGCATTCTGAAGTGAGAATGCCTTTAGATTCTAATTCCAATTTGCAGAATTTTAAATGAATTTGAAAACAGTCAAGTGTAGTTTAAATTTGAATTTAAGGTATTTTTTAATATTATTTGTGTTTGAATATTAGCAATTTTTAAAATGGAAATTCATATTTTCCATCTAATTCAAAGAAATTCTTCAGTAAGATTTTTTAAACTTTTGTTCAAATGTGACACTAAAGACTTTTACATTGTTACAAGAGATTTCTACGCCAAATAAACACTGTTCTTTTTAACTTTTTACTTTTAATTAAAGAAGCCTGAAAACATTTTCACAACTGTTTTCAACATTGATAATCAGAAATGTTTCTTGAGCAGCAAATCATCATATTAGAGTGATTTCTGAAGGATCATGTGACACTGAAGACTGGAATAATGATGCTGAAAATTCAGCTTTTGCATTACAGGAACAAATGACATTTTGCAATATATTAAAATAGAAAACAGTTATTTTAAAATTGTAATAAAAATTCATTTTTGATCAGAAAAAATTCAGCCTTGAAAACTTGTTTCAATAATCTTACCAACCCACAAACTTTTGAGTGGTAGTGTATGAAATATCTGGAAATGTCTGAAAACAAAAATTAAAATCTGTTTTTGATGGCTTTTATTAATTGTTTGGACAATATTGATCATATTTCTGAGAAATCTGTTCAGAAAAATAAGACAAAAATCCAAACAAAAATGTTTTACAGTACATATCAAGTAATTAGAAATTCATTGTTGAATTTGTTTGAATTGCAATGACCATACATCCCAAATGAATTCAAATTCACACTCAGAAACGGAATAAGAGTGAATTCTTAAATTCTACATGTTGCCCAACCAGACACACACACACACACACAAACTGTTGGCTCCCATCCTTGTGCGACTACAGTAGTGAGGGGCGTTTCTCCCCGGCTAATTAGAGCAAAGAGGTGTGATCTGGTTTTTCAATTAAGGCACATGCTCGGAACAGTCCAGAAGTACTTTACCCCCCTTTTCCCGTCTCAGAGCAGGGTATGAGGGTGGCAGCCTTGCCAAAAGTGCAGGGGTAATTAAAGGTGAAGAGCGCGTCTCACGGCAGGCCTGTTTAAGGGTTAATGAGGCCTGGGCTGCCCCCCAGCCGAGAAGGGGGCGGGGTTGGGACCCGGAGCTGCCCCGCTTCAAGAGGAGAACCACCCATAGGGGTTCTCTTTGAAGTGTCAGAAGGTCCCCCTTGTTCTGGGTGGCGGGTGTTTCATTTGTCTGAGTGGCAAATAAAAAATTGATGAAGCTGCCAGGAGTTCTCTCCACCCCCTCGCTCTGACTCAAACACACACACACACACACACACACACACACACACACACACACACGCCCCCGACATTATTCACAGATTAACCGACCCCTCCCTCTCACCCCCTAATGACCCCCACGAAACCCAGTCAGAGTGACAATGGAATTAGCAATGTTGCGTGTTATTCCGAGATGGAGCGCTCCTTCTGAAAGCATTCCGCTGAGCGTCTCATCCTTTAAAAGTTCATTAAATAGAAGCTGAACATTTCGCCCATGAATATTAAACCATCATTTGTTCTGGAACTTCTTAGTCTAGGATGTTGTATCATGACGGGCCGGGCTTTCATTCGTCCCTGCCGTTGTGTCACTTGTATTGTGACTGTTGTATGTGGAATGATGCTCTAATTTTGGGCCCCTGGGGAAAAGCCTTTATTGGCCCTTTTGTGTTGCTGCTGTATTATATGTCAGAATTGCCAACAATCTCCCATGGTCCATCTGCTCATGGCCAGTGGGCAACATTCATGTTAAGGCTATAATAGAAACAAAGAGCACTAAACAGTGAAACTATGGGCGGTATTTCTCTTTGAAGAAATAGTCGCTCATTTTTAAAAGTGAGAATCTTATATTGAGTTTTAAGATAATTTACCGTTCTGATTATATTCTTATTCTCATTTAAACTAGTAATACATAATATATGAGTTTATATTATAGAGTTGCATTGATAAGAAAGCCATTGCTCTTCTTTCACAGAAAACTTGGAATTTCCACAGATGTAGAATATTCTTCATTTTAAAAAAGTAGTGTGACCAGTTTGGTCATTTAATTGAATGGTCATTTTAATTTAAACCAATAAAAATTCAGCTCCCTCAGTTTCATATAACACTGGAATATACAATGTATCATATTGGTCATCTGCTGAAAGAAGTATTTATTTATTTGAGTAGTATTTAGTTTTTTTAAATATTGGATATTTATTCACCTTTTTTAGATTTTAGATGACTTTTGTTATCGTTTAGTGTTAGATAGAGGGGATAATGCTAGATTATTGCAATGATTTAACTTTTTTTAGGAGCACTCAAAGCGGTCTCATCAACTAATCCTTTCAAAACAAATATTCATACTACATAACTTACATTGCAATATTGTGATGCCTAAATTCATTTCAGCATTTAAACACTGATCAGGTTTTAGTGTGATTTATATATATTTTTTGACATAAATAATATAGATTTTTGACTTTTTTTTCAGTTATCAGCCATAACGTGAACATTTTTTTAATCTCTACCAGACTTGAAATATTGGTGCATCCCTGCATTTTACCGTTGTTAAATCCATTTTTCAGCGCATGGAAAGAAAAATCAAGTCATGTTGTTATAAATCTGGTAAGCATTCACATAAATAATCATAATTAGACTGTGAAATTTATTCTCATTTTTGTCTGACCATGTTCATTGATATTTAGCCTTGTTTTATAGCCCTGTATGTGTGTGTATGTGTACCTACTTAACTATATTTTGGGGACAAATATGTACCCAGAAGGGACCAAAACCTGACAAAATCTCCAAAAAAAACCCTTTTAGGGACGTCCTCATTTGTAAAACTGGTATAAAAATTAATTAAAGGCTGTGTGTGTGTAGATAGTTAAACAGATTGATTGATTGATTGATTGATTGATTGATTGATTGATTGATTGATTGATTGATTGATTGATTGATTGATTG